>NC_056744.1:1296818033-1296828033 GCF_019279795.1 Protopterus annectens | reverse complement strand
AGATGCTACACAGGAGGTGCTGCCAGATGAATTAGGAAAAGGAGATGAATTACCAGAAGGTGCTGATATTGTTTTGGGGATATGCTTGGTCAGGGGAGAAGCTGATTTTAAAGGCAGGCCCCTGGCACAGGGTGTTGTTGTAAGCAGTAAAAAAAACAAACAAACACTTTTACATATGTAGAAATGGCAAACAAGGGAAAAAAAACAGTTGTGACTTTAGCTAAAAGAGCACAAGGACTGCTACAAGTACAACAAAACTATAAGAGAAGACCAGTGATAATAATCAAAACAAAGAACAGTGACATTATTAATAGGTATGAAGCTATAGAGAGCATTATTTTACCTTTGTGATTTAAAGTACATTACATAACAGCATTAATGCACTAAGAAACAGAAGATGTACTAAATATATGCTAAAAGTAATGGTTAGGGGATAGGGGTGAGGTGTGGGTGACACAGGATGTGCATGAGGAAAAACTGCAGCATATTTCAAATGTTATAACTGTGAATCAGAAATGGGGAATAGTGAGGTATTGGAGTCAAACTGAAGTACTTTTTTTGGTGGGGTGTGAAGAACTTTGTGCAAGACTATAATAAAAGAAGATGTGTTCAATGCGGGAAAAGGGCACAAACCACAAAAAAACTGTTGGCCTAAGTGTAGACATGTACAGCACTAGAAAATGAAGAAGGAGAAAGGGGAAGATTTTGAGACAGGAGAAGAACAAGGAGAAACTGTTGCTAAATCTGTTGGGCTTTGGGTGCAGAGGAGGAAAGGAAAAATGTAAAACTCAGAAAAAGAAAAGAGAAGACTTAGGAATATTGGCATTAAATTTAAACAGTATTCAAAATGATATTAAACGTATTGTCGTGACTGATTGATGCACAAAATAAGTCTGAATGTTAAGTATATGTTAGATATGAGATGTGTGAAGGAACAAAACAGAAAAGAGAAAAAGAACTTAGACAATATTGGGTAAAACGTTTAGTGATCACAGAAGCGCACTACCTGAGCATGATCTAATTGTTGTGGCATAGCCTGTGAGGATATAGTAATTTAAAAAGCCTTGTTCTTTACCATAGATGAAGTTTGGCAGTATGAAGCAGCTTGTACTTGGCTCAGTGTTTTTCTGGCTTTATCAAAGCAATTCTAGGATCTGTGGGATCTTCACCAACCAAATTAGCACTTAGATTAAGCAGTGCACCCTTCATGCAATTAAGATGTTGGGCAAGCAAACAGTACTTCCCAACTGGCTGACAGATAAAAAAAAAAAAAAACCTTGCTAGAGCTTACTGCAATGGTCCAAGCAGTCTTAAGTGACACTGCAGTTTTGAAGACCAGAAGAGAAAACAGGAGGCTGGCCTTCATAACCTGTCCAGCATTATTGAAAGGCATCAGACAGTGGTTTCAGCACAAAAAGAAGTAGCTAGTGCCCACTCCCAGCAAATCCCAGATCTGCAATCAAAGACACATAGACTGGACTTAAAAGTGGATGACCTGGAAAAATCATAGTAGGAGCAACAACCTTAGATTCATTGGGCTCTCAGATGGAAAGGAGAAGAGGAGTAACTTTGAAGCAAAAGGTGTCCAATGCCTAGACATTTTATAGTTAGATTCTTGGACTTCAATATGTGAGAACTGGTGCTCTGAAGAAGCAGAGAGATGTTTAACAATATTATGCTTGCTGGGAGTCCAGTTAGAGTGGCCCTGGATTGCAGTAATGTACTATTTATGAAGATGAAGGCCATGCTCCATACATCAGGAGACTCAGAGAATTTGGAGCAATGGACCAGCTTTACTTCACTGCTAGCCTGTATATAAACTATGTGAGCCAGTCTGTGTTCCAGAAGATGTTAAAGCCTTACTTTGACTGTTCTTCAGCAATCAAAATCTGTGAGGAGTGAGGAGCAGGTAATGCAAACAGACCAGAAAAGGAAGGACATACATTGCTCACCACTGTCAACACCTAATTCACCAGGACAGTCATCACCAGAGAAGAAGCAAAGGGCAACAAGCTCAGGGAAACATTTTTTTGGAGCAGTAAGAGGCAGAAACTTGGCACATCAATCCTGGAATGAGGTTTAGATCTCCATGAGTAACAGGTATGATCCATTGAGTGGGGGGGAGGGATGCAGATGCCAAATACTCAGACTTCAGTATTTCTGATCCACTGCCCAATGATCTTATTCAACTGGACAAAACTCAAGATAAGGTTGCCACTGATCAAGCTGTGGATAAAATAGCACACATGGCACGGGTCTATATTATTTCAGTGAATGCTTAAAATAGCGAGTGCTGTTTAATCGATATAATAAAGTCGAAATCCCTAAATCCCGAACACATGGAACAGCGATTTTTTTTTCCCAGGGCTGTGTTCGGGACTTTGCCATTTCCTCCAGTGTAGTGCAATCCTGGAGTTGGTATATTTAAGTACGGGAGTTGTGGGGGCATATTTAAGTAGTGGGGTTGTGGGGGGGCACAGCCCCCCACTTTATTTTGTGTTTGGATTTATTTATTTTTTTTAACAGAGCAGCGATTTTTTTCCCTGGGAAAAAAATTGCTGTTCCATGTGCTCGAAATTTAGGGATTTCGATTTTATTGGGTCGATTAAACAGCATTCGCTATTTTAAGCATTCACTGAAATAATATAGACCCCCATGGTACTACTAACATGAAGGGTACTGTTTTTTTTTTTTTAGGTGTATAAGTCGCTTGTTGGTGTACAGTCCTAAAATGGGACCATAACATCCCTAGGAACCTGATTTGATAGCATTTTTGGGGAAGGGCATCTTAACTGCATTTGCTTTGTGTTATGACTACATCAGCTGGACTGTTCAGAAGCTGAGTAAACTTGCAGGCTTCTACATGTTGTTAAACCTCCATTTTGAGTCATTGATTGCAGCAGTGAGTGGGGCTAGGGCGAGAGTAGGTAACACTATTCGAATATAATAAAGTTTCTGTGTGCATAGCGGCAGGAAGCCTAAGGAGGCTACCGCTGATCCAATTTTTTGTTGGTAGTTCTGCTTATTTAATATTCTCCAAGAATACATTGTTCAGTCAGTTGCTTGTGTATCTTGTTGGCATTCTCATTTACTTTAGTATTATATGTTTGATAGCTGCAAGGATCTGAGTTATTTATTAAGAAATGGAAGGGGTTGGGGTGCTTAATGGTAGGGCCTCAACTCAGAGAGGGGTGGCCATTTTAGTGTATTGTAGAGGGGCTAATGGATTATAACTAAAGTCTGCACATGGGGATATTCTCGCTAGGATGCTTCTATTGACTGAATGAAGATTACTCTGGTTTTCTAAAGCAAATCACCACTGCATCATTAGAGTTAGGGAGCTTGTGGTATATAGTAATTGGGGGGGGGGGGTTTCAATGGGTCTTTGGACCCTAGGGTGGATAGATCCACTAGCTGGTTTAGAATGACCATGTCTTCAAAAGGTTTCAACAAGATGGTAAATGATTTGCAGCTAGAAGTTATATGAAGAGCATACCATCTGCAGGAAAGGGATTACATTTATAGCCTGCCAGCCAGGGACATTTTCTTCGTTAGATTATGTCCTTATCAGTTTCATACCTCTCAACTGTATAGATTTTCACAGAATGTCCACATTTTTGCCTCCTATTTTCAGTCCATTTTCCATAAAACTGGATTTCTGGCAAAACATTGGCAAGTCATTAAAGACTGAAGTCAGAAAATAATGACAGACATTTGAGTTTCAGAATTCCTACCTTTCAGAAAATCCATGCTAACACAAAACCTGTTATTCTATCAAATTTCTAAGTTTGTAAGAGCAATATTTTAAAATTGACCCTATTTTTGGGCCTTTGTCTCCCCATTATTTCTGGCTTTGTCCAGATTTCATTCTCTAAGAGGTTGAGAGGTATGATCAGTTCTCATGTTGCAGGGGAGGTTAAGGAGGTAACCAATGCTACCTCAGTTTTGTCTGATCACAATTATGTGTTTTCCCAGACAAAGTCTATAAGAGAAGAGAAAAGCAAGGACATGGAAGTTAGACAATATTTTGCTACGATCCCCCAAATACAGATCAGCTGTTAATCAGTAGCTACAGAAAGAAACTTGAAAGAACCAGAGGTAATATTGTTCTGGGTTGGAGAAAACTTCAAGGAATCAGTTAAAAATTGGGAAACTGTAGTGGGGGTGTTTGGTCTGTAAAATGCAATCTGATAAGATCAATCACCTAGAATCATGGATAGGGAAACTGGAGATTTAGTACAATTCAGCAGGTAAGGAAAGGGCTTGGCTCAGCAACCGCATCCTGCAACTCAGATAGGAGTGCAAAGCCCTGCATTGTATGAAAATAAATCAAAGATGGGAAAGATGGCATTTGTTCACTGGACAAAAGGAATTAGGTCACCCACGATGCTTGTGCGAAGGTTGGTGGAACAAAGTAGTAAGATTGTGATATCAATTATGTGGTACATTTTGTAGCTCAATGTATCAATACGTCTTAGGAATTTCCTAGCCATGTTATACATGGGAGAGAAGGGATCTGATTCTTTAGTGTGAGCAGGATTTTTAGGTCAGCGTAATTTACTACAAGTAAACGAGGTGGAATTACAGAAGCTGAACCAGCCTCTTACAATTGAGGAGGTGAGGAAGAGCATATAGGCACTTCTGAATGGGAAAGATTCAAGGCCAGATGGTCTACCAGCAGAGTTTTATACATTTTTTGTGGATTTACTGGTAGGGCATCTACTGGAACTCTTTACACAGACAGGAATACAAGGGAAGCTTCCCTACACATGCAGACTGGAAAAATGATTTTACTGGCAAAGTGTAGACAATTCTAGAAACACAGGATTTCTGCCCTATTTCCCTATTGCAGTTAGAAACAAAAATCTTCACCAATTCATTGACAAAACATTTAGGGAAATTGATGTCTGACTTAATTAATCCAATGCAGATGGCGTCTTTCAAGGGCAGAAAAGTGTGTTTTTGTGGGGGGGTGATAATGTTATAGTTAAATATGAAGGAGCTGTGTCATACTAAACTTCAATGCTCCACTGGATGGTGCTGTTTTTCACATTCACAAGGCAGCTGATTCCCTGAATTGGGAGTTTCTTTGGGATGCCCTTCAAGCATATTGGATTAAAGGGGCATTTTTAGAGCACTGTAGACAATCATATAAGGAACCTATGACAAGAGTGGAAATGCAAGAGATGCTGTCAAAGCCCTTTCTTTTTGGAAGGGGGGGCAAGTCTGTCCTCTATCACCCATGATGTTTATTCTGGTTGGTGGATAAGATACAACCCCACATCCAACATTACCTCATCCTGGTTTGCAGATGATGGGGTGATCTGGATAGATAACCATCTTAGGAATGGGCCTAGGGTCATTACTCTTCTTGAGCACTTTGGTGAACTTTTGGGGTCAAAGGTCGACAATAAAAATTCAACTTTCTTTCCTCTTAATAGCACAGTATGGGAGGAGTTAACTAGAAAAGAAAACCTGACTTTGTCTATAGTTCATATAGTGAAGTACATGGGCATTGAGCTAAGCTATGATTTACCTACTCTAGTAAAAAGGAACATGAGACTGTTTGTGAAGGACACAAGGTGTATGCTGCAGATGTGTCTTGATTTGAACCTTACATTTCTGTCAAAAGTGGCAGCAATAACGATGTGCCTTTTGCCAAATTATATATTTTTAGTCACTTGCCACAGGTGACCCATTTGTCTTTTCCACTCAAGTAGCAGAGGCTGATGGTGTCTTATATGTGGAATGCTACTTGCCCTAAAATATAAAGAAGGAAGCTGTGTGCTCTAATCTTTAAGGGAGGGATGGCCCTCCTGGATGTTTGGCATATGCCCAGGTGGCACAGATTGTTATATTTGGGAGAGTGAGCATTTGACTGAAGCCCATTTGGATGCTATATGAAGTAGAAGTGATGCAATACTTCTGAAGCCATCCCCATTGTAAGGGCTGCAGCAGAGTGCTAGAAAAGAGAGTGGAGTAAGAGAAAGAGACTGAGATAAATAAGTACCAACATTTCATAAGGACCATTCTCTCCCCCAAGGGCATGATACACTACTGGTATAAGGCCTTGTTTGTGAAACATCATCATATTATTACTCATGTAAATGATACATGGAAGCTATGAGAAATATAAGTATGGATGACAATCAATGAGGGATATCCTAACCTCCAGGAGGGTTTCCTCTCAGACTCCAATGAAAGCATTTGTGCCATATAAATTTGTACATTGCTGGCAGATTATTCCCTTGACATGAGGCACTAAAGGCTTCAGAAGAGAAGGAACCCATTGGAGCTATAAATCCCCTGATGCAGATTATGCGCGTATTCTTTTGTTGTGACCATCTTCAGCTCAGGCATGGTCAAAGCTATTGAAGACACTTGAGTGGGTACCCTCAAAAAGATTACTCTCTATACAAGAACCTGAATTTTAGTTTTTGGGAATGAGGAACCCCTTGGCTAATCTGACCAAAGTGGAATGGATCTGGGTAAAACTTGTGGTATTAGTATTTCAGCTAATAATTTTAAAGGATAGAAAATGGGTCCTGTGGACATTACTGTGTACATTTGTGTGACATTGCACTGTGTAATTGTTGAGATACTTAATTGTGTTATCACTTTCTCATACTTGGCAACTCCCTCCTAGGAAATAATTGGTTTTAGCCTACTGCTATATGTGATACTATATCCTGTTACTACGTAGATAGCTAATTGTGTTTTTTTTCTTTCTCCCTGGCCACCCCCTTCACTAGAATAGTTGGCCTGCTGCTCTATGTGATACTGCTTTTCCATACTTTAGATAAATAAATGTGTTTTATTCTTTTTGTTTCCTGATTGCTGATGTTACTTTGAATTGCCCATTCTATGCTGAGTTTTCTGTATGGTAATTTCTGTCCCTCATGTCTTAACTTAAAGTCCAAGAAATATTCTAAAGTGTGTATTTACCTCCTTGAGTTGTCTCTAATATTATATTGCATTTAACTGCTGTTACTCCTGCAATGTTTTTTCCCCATACTCATGTATTTTTATCCATATATGTATATTCCTGAAATGCTCGTATCCTTACATAGATATACTGCTTTTTTTCCACTGTATTTTCATATTTTCTCTGAGTGCTGTTTAACTGAATTTGAAATTTGCTGCCTATATTCTTGTGATTACTGCCAATATTCTAATATCATACTACAGTCATAATTTAGATTAAAAGACAACCTAATTGCCCCCTCCTCCTCCCTTGCACTCACTCTCACTGCAATCTAAAACATCAAACTCTAATTCCTCTCTCTCTACTTAACATTGTTGATAAGATACTTTTTGATTATAACTGATACTTATCCTTTTTCTTTCAGTTTTCCCTGCCGCGTGTAAACCTTCCTAGGTGTCTTCTGCCACCCTATGAGGTACCCTGGCTTCCCGTCCATGAACTGAGGTTCCTACAGGGAATTTACAGAACTCTCTGTGTCGCTACTGACTTTCTTAAGTGCCAGCTAAACTAAAAGTGTATGTACCCTCTGGAAGTAATTTGTATTTTTTCTATAGCTGTATTGAATCCCTATGTGCGAATGATAGCAGCCTACCGTGGACCCCACTGCTCCCTTCAGTCCATCCCCATTCCCCAAGTGCCTGTGGCCCTTCATTGCAGTTACTGATGTGTCCATTAGGTGGCACCATTTATCTACTGCTAACCAAGTCTTCCTATTCTAATTGCTATTTAACACTTTGTCTATGCTATTATTGTTCTGTTGTCCCCTATAAACCTCTGTGAACCTCTTTGCTTTCCTCCTTGTCTCCCTTAGCAATTTAGTATCTCACTCCAGTGCCCTTCTTACCTCTGTGCTTGCTATCCACTTCTCTGATTGTTCCTCACTGACTTGCAATCTTCCCTCTCCTTGGCTTGCAAAGCCAAGCTCACTTCTTCCTTTACTAATAATTCTGCTCCCCCACATTCACCTCCACATAACTCTTTCTCCTCTAATAGCTTCATCCCCCATCCCCCTCCTTTCTCCATGAATCCTATCCCCATCTCTACCGTAAAAAAACTTCTTCTAAACCCGAAACCATGCTCTAATGCACACGATGAGATACCCTCTTACTTCCTAAAAATAGCCACAGAAGCTGTTGCCTTCCCTATCTGTAGCCTAATAAACCAATCAATCTCAGAAAGAAATGTTCTCCAGCTCTGGAAAAAAAGCTTTTATTATTCCACTCCACAAAGGGAGCAACAGCAATGATATTCCTAATTTCCGACCTATCGCTATCCTATCTCCCATTTCTAAACTTCTCGAAAAATGCATCCACCTACAACTTTTACCCCATCTCATAAATAATAACCTTCTTACTCCCTTCCAGCATGGATTCTGACCCGGCCATACACCACTACTGATCTCCTCTCCTTCCTAGAAACTGTCAACAAGTCCAGTGACTCTGGTCATATCATGTCCATCCTCCTCTTAGACCTCTCCAAGGCTTTTGACACCATCTCTCACAACCTTCTACTCACTAAACTCGTTAAACTAAATCCATCCCACTCCTCTATCAACTGGTTCACTAGCTATCTGTCAAATAGACAACAAGCAGTTAGGTGGAAAAAAGCTACTTCACCTTTCCTGAATACTCCCACAAGTGTGCCCCAAGGTACTATTCTAGGTCCCCTTCTATTCAATATTTTCATAAACAACTTCCACCATGCCATCCCAAATGCCAACCTTATCCAATACACCAGTGATTCAACTATAATCTGCTCTGCCACCTCCATTTCCTCATTAGCGAAACTAACCCAGGATGCTTCTTTTCTACTGTACAACGGATGATAGATAACCATCTTGCACTCAGTGGAACCAAGACTAAACTCATGTTATTTATCCCTTCTAAAACTACTATCC
The DNA here is from genome assembly GCF_019279795.1 of Protopterus annectens. Classification (NCBI taxonomy): domain Eukaryota; kingdom Metazoa; phylum Chordata; order Ceratodontiformes; family Protopteridae; genus Protopterus; species Protopterus annectens. The sequence continues at coordinate 1,296,819,151 of NC_056744.1, read as the reverse complement.
TAGAAAAAAACTCTTTCTCTATCACCAGCCAAAACAATACCCTTCTTGAAATAGTCTCCACTGCAAAACTATCAGGAGTACTTGATGATCAGCTAAAATATGATAGCCATCTACTAGTGAATATCAAAAAAACCTACAATAAATGTGGCATGCTTTACTGCCCAAACCATTATATCTCTACCTCCAACAGGCTCATTTTCACTACCACTTATCTTATCCTTTCCCTACTATACGGCCCCTCCATCTTTACTAATCTGCAGTCTTCCCTCAAGTCAAAACTCTTCTCTTGTTACTATAACATTTCAAAATTTGCAACAGGCCATAAATCCACTGCCCATCTCTACATTTCCTTACATCAATTGAACTGGCTTGAAGCCCAATTACCTTACCTACATTCAACTTATCCAAGCACACAAATTTATTTTCAGCCACTCTCTCTGCCCCTCCCTTGCCTCTACCTTCCAAATGCATCTATCTGTTAGACATCTATGATCCAGCTTCCAAAACTTAATAGTACATAAACCTGCATGCCCACCAGGCAAACATCTATCCTTCTCGGTAACATGTCATTGGAATTCTCTCCCACCTCTCATCAGGACCACCTATAGTCTCTCTGCCTTTGAAATCTTGCTCCACTCACACCTAACTTCACAATGGGAATGTTCTTGCTTCCATTCTACATAACTTCCCTGACTTTATCTACTCTCTACAAGCTAGCTTATCTGTGAACAACCTCCTGTAGTTTTATAATGCCTAGCAATAAATTATAGGAACTAGTATAGTATATTGAACTTTTAATTTGTCTGAAATGAATTATTTTTAATGCATTGTACCAATTTGATCCTGCAAATGCCAATTTTTGTAACTTTGTAACTGTGTATTTTATAATTCTCATATATTTGTAATTTGTGTAACTTTGTATACTGTCATATTTGTACTTTTTGGAACTTTTCTCCCCAGGACTCCATTGAAAACGAGCTCCTCATGGCCCAATGGATCATCCTGGCAAACAAACTGCAAATAAAATAAATAAATAAATATTTGTGCATACATTTGAGCAAGCTTTGCTATTGTTACCTAAAGGATATTAATGCTGCAACATTTACAATGTACTGTCT
>NC_056744.1:1296803033-1296813033 GCF_019279795.1 Protopterus annectens | reverse complement strand
AAAGACAAGACCCAGTGGATAGCATTGTGGAGGTGGGTGCTACCCACACAATGGATGAGGAGCATGCAGGTAAGGCCCCAGGGCACATCAGTAGACCACTGTTGCTTATCCATCTGCAGCTGTAGAGTTTAATCATGCATATGTGAGATAAAATATATATAGTCTGTTGCTGCGTTGTAGTAATGAACAGATGTGCATAATCTGTAGTAATGTGAGTTTGTACTGTTGATGTACTGAAATGCTGCTCCCACCCTGTACCAATGCCACAGGTGTGGCTACTGACATCGCATTTCTCACATAACTATGTAGGTCCCTCTGGTATACCTCTGGGGCAGCAGCCTGTAGCTGGTGAGTATGGTGTTGTTTATTCAGATTTGCCAATACACCGGCCATGTTATGGCCATGATATTTACCATGCACACATTTAACACACCTACTCATAATGCATGCTGTACATGTTCACTTACTGATGCTGTTAACTGCACTGCACTTCATCACAGTAGTCATCATGGTGGCATATCTGAAGGGTATGTAAGAGTCCTGCAATATAACTAACAACCGTTCATTGCAAGATGTGTGCCCAGAGATGAACATAATGGTGGGACAAATGGCCTACAGTAGGAACATGTCTGAAACATCATCCATATACAGTGCTACAACAGTGTATATACCACTATTACAATGGCAACTGTTACAGATCTATGCAACAGTATAACACAATATGACAATCCACAACCCTTACAACCTGTAATGTGGTCCTGGCATGAATAATGAATGTGCAATATGGAATATTATGTTCGGACAGCAAACATGGGGAATACATACCTTAACAAACGCTCAAAGCATATGTGTGCACACACTCCAAATAACATATTGTGGAAGCAGCTTTTGAGGTACTGACAACATTCACTCTTTATGAGTATGCAACTTCCAACAAGTACAGGTCCTCAATGTCACACCAAGAAATGGTCTGCTGTCCAAGATGTATGTACATCACATTTGCCCACTCACCTGCAAAAGAGACAGCTGTGGCTTGCACACACCTTGCAAGCCATGGAATGAATCCCACACCCAACAGGTAGCACGCAGGAGTGGGACATGTAGCCTTATCTCACCATTGCATATACCATGGCAAACAGTGTAGACAGTCATGTATGTGATGAGGATCTATGGCACAACATTAATGTAGAAAAGATGATGACACATGTTGCAAACTGGTCATGGAGGCTGCCTAGAAACATACTGCAAAACTGAGGGAGTTGCAGGAATGTCTAGCAAGTACTGGCTGTGCAGTACCTGTGTCGACAATCTCCTGGACTCTGCATAAGTGTGGCCTGTGGGTTAGGGTAATCAGATGGGACAGTTGTTCCACAGGAAATATCAGCCAGGGCTCTCTACAGGTAGCATATGCATAACATCAAAGGTCCCCCAACGGCATGTGTTGCAATGTGTAATGGTGTACCAAGACCAGATACAAAACCTACAGGCATTATCAATTAACATAAATGTGCTGCACAAGCAACACCTCACTCCACCTCAGGCCAACCATTCCCATCTGTACCTTGCTGGTGCCAGTGTACACCTGTATGTTTGCTGTTCATTAGCAGGGACTAGGTGTTCTGAATTTGGGACACTGCAAAATGACACTCATGTGTAGCCTATAGTTGTCAAGCATCTGCAAAAAGGCTGAGGATGGGGAGGGTTGTCATCCTGAAACACAGCATTGAACTGAAGCAGACATCCAAAGCACACTAAGAATGGCTGTATCTGCACACAACCAAGGTCATGAATTGTGGCAGACATAACCCTAACTCCACAGCAATAGTGAAGGCACTGTGTGACCTCCAAGGGCTGTGCACATGAGTTGACCTTGCAGTCTTGCAGAGTTGGGGGACATTTGCAGGGCAGAGTGACCAAATACTGACTAGTGCAGATCGGCCATGCTAGTATACCCCTTCCAGGAATAGTGACTGCTGTAGTACACTTAACAGTTGGTACAACAAACCATCATGTTAAGGGTGCGCACACCTATGCACCCACAGATTGTATGCATCTCAATCAGCATCTGCACAACTAACACATTTGTTTGATACTGCATTTGATTGCACAGGTCATATGTCACATATCAAGTTCGTGTAATGTTAACAGATGCAGTATTGTGGCCCCATGGCAAATCAGGGAAGAGGGTGCCATGTCAATAAGGGTGTGCACACTCCTCATAGCCACAGAAAGGTTTGAACATTATCAGTGTAATTGTATTTTATTGGTCATACATGCACCGCTGATTATGAGATCTGCAAATCAGACATCAGGCATACACTATTGACATCTGTCCACATATCTTTCCAGGTATGTGTTGGACAAACATATAAGAGCTATGAGCAGCAGAGCAAATGTAACTGACACATATAGACATTCAGCAATGGCGTGGACAGCTGTGAGGTATGGTGCACAGTACATGCTAGGGTACTGAACAGGGGCACAGCAATACTGTGTACATGGGTGCAGTGTGTTCCAGGGGAAGGGACATCACCTACTAACACAACCCATGCATCACAGAGATATATAATGTTGGTAACAGGGATTGACTATAGCTGCAGTCCATGCTGTTGTGTGCCATATGTCATGCATGTTGACAGATGGGTAATGAGAGGTCTGTGTGTAATATCTTTGTGCAACCTCACCTGTAAGTGTGTGTGTGTGTGTGTGTGTGTGTGTGTGTGTGTGTGTGTGTGTGTGTGTGTGTGTGTGTGTGTGTGTGTGTGTGTGTGTGTGTGTGTGTGTGTGTGTGTGTGTGTGTGTGTGTGTGTGTGTGTGTGTGTGTGTGTGTGTGTACAGTTAAGCAATGATGTACAGGTCTTAAAGTTCATTTCTTGTTTTCCCCTCATAGGTGGCGAGGTGGATTAGGGACTCTCCTGCAGGCAAACTGATGTTAGTGTCCATACAGACTCTGACAATGATCATAGGTGTGTTGAGGCACAGGCAGGGTCATCTGGGGCAGAAGCTGTGGCATCGTTTGACATCCCACTGTTATCCACCCCATCTCAGCACACAGTCACATTGCCTATACATACCCCATCACCAGTGGCCATAGATGAGGGACAGTTAGCGGGTGGTGGCATGAGACAGGACAGTGTGGTGACTATGGCATGTGTGTCTGGACACAGCAGCCATAGCCGGATGCCCGGCAAGGTACCACACAGGCAGATGTACAGGGGTGCTCGTAGGAGGGCTGCTGGTCATCATGCCCCTGGCAGAAGTGCCACAGCTGGTGTCACCAGACACATGTTTCAGGCCATCATAGAAGTGCAGGTGCATATGGAATGGTATACCAGACAGGGTCCGAGGCTGCAGAGGGCAACCCATTCTGCTGTTATTGACAACATCCATGATCTTGCAGGTGCCCACCGTTATTTTGCAGAGGTCCTGCATAGACGGTTGGGTGAGATGGTGGGAATCCTCATCCAGGAATGTCTGTGCTTGTGGCCACATGGACATAGGCCAGCAACACCAACAGGTGGAGGTTGATGTGGACGTGCAAGAAGTCAGAGCCACTCCGGTAGTGGCAGTACCATCCCCAGCACTGCACGAACGGCTGCTGTCCTGACTACAACATAGCAGGCCATGTGCACGTGACCCTGGTTGGTCCCAAGAGGGACCTGGATCCAGCAGACATATGTCATCAGGGGAGAGTACCATATCATGGCTGTACCTGGTAGTGCCCGTGGAACCCCTGGCAGGCACAGTTCTTGTGTCTATGGCTGGAGATGGTGAACTGCACACCCTACCAGGTACAGTCTGCAGCTGTCCAACAAACTCCTGTATAAGGTAGCCACATGGCAGAACTGTGTGCATGCATACTCAAGAACATCCCCAACAACAGCTAGGGCAATCCCATACCTACACACACCACATCTGCACAGTCCAATTAATAATGAAACCCCCTAACACACACACATGATGTCAAACAAATGGCTCAGCCTAGGTCTCTGGCAAACCCACAACACACCCTGTGCATATGATGATACCTGTGCCACATCCCTGTCATCTATAACATCGATGCAGGGGCAGGCTAATATGGTTCTGATGCACATGGTGACTGTAACTCAGTGTACCAATGTAAGCTGCCTGTCAGTTACTGTCAGCTGCCTGTCAGGTGCCAGGATCCACCACATAATGCACGCACTCAGGTCACTCCACAACAACTACAAATATGACTCTGTCATTGTCCATGTTGGTGTGAATGACCTGAGACGTAGCTCCCTGGACTACATGGAAAGAGACATGGAGGAGCGCCATGATCTTGTAGCCCAGGCCGGTATGACCCTAGCCCTGAGTAGCATCCTGCCATCACCCAGAATGACACCACAATCCAAGGACAAAATGATTGACTTTAACAATTGGCTAAGCTTATGGTTTCATTCTAAGGGAATCCAGTATCTGTCTGCCTGGGATGACATGATCGACAGACCATGCTGCTTTGCCAGAGATGGCCTGCACCTGTCGCTCTTGGGATTCCGGATACTGGCAAAGGCTCTTGCCACCCCTATAGTGCCTTTTTTAGGCAAGGTTCAAATGACAAATTCACCACCGTAACATGTACAAGCAAGCAAAATCTGAGGGTAATGCTACTCAATGCTAGAAGTCTAAACCTCAAAATGCACTCACTCGAGGCACTCCTTAAAATGGAGAACATTGACATCTGTGCAGTGACAGAGACCTGGTTCAAAGCTCCAGAGAGCACCCTTGCATTACCAGGCTATAATTCATACCACACCTTTCAGCCACCAAACCCGGACCGAAACACTAAAGGTGGAGGCATGCCCATATTCATTAAGGATATCCACACCTCCAGGCTAGTTGCTCAGCATAATGCGTCCGAGATTATCCAAGTTCAAATAACTCTGGGCAAAACCACAATCCAGATTGTAGCTTGCTACAGATCCCCCACCATGCCCCAGGATTCCCACTCCTCTTTTCTTGATACACTGGAAAATATTAAGGTACAACCCAACACTCTAATAATGGGTGATTTCAACTACCCCACCATTAACTGGGAAATCTACTCATATACCAACTCTTTTGCTCAACGTTTTCTGGAAATCATCAGTTCCAATGCTTTGGATCAACTTATCCACACCCCCGCCAGAGGCAGCAATATCCTAAACCTGGTCATCACCAACATAGGTGACCAGTATTCCACACCAGAGGTCAGCTCCTTGTTGGTCAGATCCGACCACAAGCTAATCACCCTAGACATCCACATCCCGCTCCCACCCCCCATTAGGAAAACAACCGTAAAAAATGTCTCCAAAGCCAACTTCACGCTTCTTAAGACAGAAGTGGCAAACTTCATGACACCCATGCAGATGGGCAATAGAGGTACGACTGCTGAATCCTACACAAATACACTTTATAAGCACTTATACGAGTGCATGGATTGTGCTATCCCTAACAGAACCAAGATGCTATCCTCCAAAAAAAGGAAGCCAATCTGGTGGTCTTCTGCCATAAACAAACTCTTCAACAGAAGAAAGAAACTGTTGCAAAAAAGAGTAAAATCCCATGATTGGAGGAACTCCCTGGTCAGCCTCAGTAAGAAGCTGAGATCCCTCATAAAATCCTCCAAAGCTAGTTATGAAAGCAAAATTGCCACTGATTCTAAAGACAACCACAAAGCATTCTATAGCTATGTGAAAAATCTCAATGGCAGCACTCAGATCTGCTCTGAGTTACAGCACAATGACACTAAATATACAGAACCAACTGATATTGCCAACATCCTGGCAGATAGGTTCAGAGCTAACTTTATCCCCCTCACACCCCCTAAAGGGCCCATCTTTATACCAGAAGAATGCAAAGTTCCTGTAATCACGGCTGCACAGGTACAAACTTCACTCTCCAAAGCCAAGAACACAGCATCCATGGGACCTGACAACATCCCAGTCTGCCTTCTACACAAATTACAGAATGAACTGACACCCCACCTAAGTACCATGTTCAGTCATAGCCTCACCTCAGGCTTTGTGCCCACTGAATGGCGCACCGCAACAGTTATCCCACTCCACAAAGGGAGGCCACAACAGACCGCGGGAACTACCACCCCATTAGCCTGACGAGCCTCGTCTGCAAGGCCATGGAACGTATCATCATGGAACTCATAAACAAAGACATTGGAAATCTCCAAACCCTGGACTTCACACAGTTTGGGTTTGTAAAAGGCAGAGAATGTCTCCTAAACCTGATAGACTTCTTTGAAGTAGCCACCAAAGCCATAGATGAGGGTAAGGAGGTTCACACAGCCTATCTAGATCTCGCCAAGGCGTTCGACACCATCCCCCCACTCTGGAATTATAGATAAACTCACTATACTAGGTATAAATCCCTATGTCACAAGATGGGTTGCCAACTGACTTACTGAAAGAACCCACACTGTGAAAGTAGCAGACTCCAAATCAGACTCCAGACCAGTGACAAGTGGAGTACCACAGGGTTCAGTCCTGGGTCCTCTCCTGTATGGTATCTACTTCTCTAAAGTGCAGGCTAACCCAGAAGGTCTTTGGCTAACTAAATTCACAGATGACTGCAAACTAGGAGCCATAATTGAAACTCCTAACGATGTGGACATCCTACAAAAAGGCCTCACTGAGACAGATGCCTGGTGTCAAAGACATGGTACCAAACTCAATGCCAAAATGTGCATTGTCATCTCCTTTGGTAAAAATTCTGTACCCATGAACTACCACATAGGTGGTAGTCTACTTAACACTGAAAGTGTGATAAGAGACCTTGGGACACAGGTGGACAGTAGTCTCTCCTTTGATAATCACATCGCCAAAGCGGTCAGGAAATCCTTCTACATGGCACACCTCATCACAAAAGGTTTCTCATCCAGAAAAAAAGAGGTAATTTTTCCCCTCTACTCATCACTCATTAGACCCATTACAGAGTACAACACCCCTTTTGGTATGTACCTCACAAGACATCTACAACAACTGGAAAAGCTGCAAAAATACCTCACAAAGAGGATTACTGGCCTCAAACAGATGCCTTACGCAGACTGTCTCAAAAAACTCCAGCTTTACTCCGTCACATATCGCCTATTCAGAGGCGATCTCTGCCTAACATACAAAGCTATATCAAACCCAGAACTGTTGGACATGCTCCACTTAAAGAAATCCCAATCCCTCCGAGCTACACACTCTATGGACCTAAACCTTGTCACCACAATAAACAGAACATGCTGGAGGGATAGATTCCTGTCCCAGAGACTTCTCTGGAACAGACTACCTATCTATGTCAAACAGAGCTCCTCATTAGCACTCTTCAAGAAAAATCTTGATGATTGGATGGGTAATAGGAAATTCACCCTGGGGATCACTTCTGTGGTTCTGCTTGACAGGGGCACAGGAGAATAATTTTCTTGGGTGGCGAAAGCCAGGGTACATTTTTGGCTAGGCTTGTATAGGCCCTAGGGCCAATAGCCTAGTACCTACCTATGAACCTATGAACCTAATGCTGTGTAACATGTTTTCAGCACTAAAGTTTAATGCTTACATGTCAGGATGTGTAGCTGTACAGCCATTATGCATTATAGCTGTTATTAACAATGAGTGATTGTGGTCTCCATAATGTATTCTGTTTGTGTTGTAGGTGTCTATGTGTCAGCAGAATGTTGGTCTGCTGCTGTTTCCTACAAGGGGTATGGCACTGTGGTGACACCTTGACTGTTCCATATTCTGGGTACAGCTGAACACAAATCGCAGGTCTGTATAACAGTTACTGCATGTGCCACATGCCTGATAGGTCTGAGGGATGTATACAGGTGAGCTTATGGTGGCAGATGTCGGCAGCCCTTCTACAGTAGACAATGTTAAGTGTACTGGATGGTACACACCAGATGTTTGTGTATAACACACACACATACACACACACACACACACACACACACACACACACACACACACACACACACACACACACACACACACACACAGTCTTAATTGGCAACACTGGGACTAGAACCCCTACCTAGGTACTTATAGATACTAATGTGTGTGGCCTTAATTGCACACACCACACAGCTTTTAAGATGAGGTGTGTCCCAGGTTACATGTTAAGTGAAGAACTTCACCAGGCCTTGTACAGTATGGTAATGCGGGATGTATGGGTCATTTATGAACAATGCATATTGTGAAATACAGTCATATACACATTGACAAACACATAACAGTCATATACACATCTGAGAGACCTGGGTTTATCAGTGCTAACTACCTTGACAGTGTATCCATTCTGTTACTGATAAGTTGCACACAGCACATGTATCATTGGGCTGGATAGGGTAATCAGTTACCTGTATGGTTGATGATGACAGTGGTCCCCATACAGTGGACCTTGGGACATGTACTGGGGGTTCCATGGTGTAAAGACAGTATACCCAGCACTCACACCCTACACTGGATATTGTACTCACTGAAACCCATGATAAAACTCTGACATACCCACCATCACACATTGACAAGGACTGCAATACAACCCCTGGTCTATCTCAAGAGTGCTACTACAGGGATATGCATCTATTGCACATGCCATAGGGATAGTAGGGTGATGCTTTGTCATGGCTCTCCTACGGTCAGCAACATCACTGTCCCTTATATTGTGTGGCAGGGTGTATTGTATTAGGAGAATGTGGCCTCAGAATGTTGTATCCTACAAATAAATACACTTGCCCACATACACACATACTTGCCAGGACTCAGAGGGTAACCCATGCCTATCTACCCATTTGTACAATGGTGTTGTGCTGGTACTGCAATCTCCAGGTAGCCCATAGGGTGAAGAGTGTAACAAGGTACATGTAATGTCCATTACAGCAGCAGCCATATCTAATTATGGTAATGGGGGGTGCAGTGGGTGTGACGGTCCTCAGGGTATTATCAACTACAGGTTTACAAACACACAGACACTGTTATTCTCAGCAATGCACACTGACACATTTGTCAGCACTGGGGTCCGTAGGTGCAGGTGTTCCTAGGTGTGTACCAGGATATTGTCCATGGAGAGATGAGAAGAGTAGGGGATGTGGGTATCTATCAACTGTTGCCACGGGAATGATCCTCAGGGTGAGAGTGAAATGCAACATCCAATCATCTGTTTGCCTCTTGCACAGGGCCATTGAGATGCTCCAATTGACATGTATGCAACATGTATTACATAACATGGTCAGTGTCTGTCTTGGAGACCTGTACCCAAGCATGTTCTGTTGACTGTGGTAATGTAGTTGAGGTATCCATGGCATGTGGTGCGTACAGGGAGGGGATTCCTAACTGTGGCATTCAAGACACAGCTGGGCAGACATGTCAGTGTCACTCAAGCATAGATTGCCTGTAAGTAGCCAAGATGTATAACTGACATCTGTACATCTGCATAGAGGACAGACATCTGAAACTAAAAGGTATGCTATTACTACATGACAACAGCCCTCAATGACATGTTCTATACACACAGTAGCCTACACTTAATATCCACATGTCAAATCAATATCCAGTAGGAAATATTTAATGACACACAGCTCACACACCAAGAACATGGCAGTGAGGACTAAAGAGTCCATCTTTGCATGCAGGATTGTTTGGTTCCAGTACTACAATCTGCAATCTACTCTTACTCGGGGAAAGCATTGTCAACAGTAGTAACATAATGATACATTACATGCCAATGTGACTGCATATAACCTGGGATACTACCCATGCATGTAATACATTCAAATAGGAAAGAGTGTTGTACAAGCCATATATACTCAGGTGTCCCAGACAGTAGACTCACACCCCATGCTACTGTAATGACAGCACATAGACGCATGTTATGTACATGGAATTAAATACACTTATTAAAGATGTCATTACCCTGCTATTTTATCAGACTGGAATGTGACCACTGGTTACCAGGGCTGAGCCATGCTTAGCAGGTTTCAGCATTGCTGCAATATAAATGCTAA
>NC_056744.1:1296585533-1296798033 GCF_019279795.1 Protopterus annectens | reverse complement strand
CATGTTGTGTGGACAGATTGTTATCAACTGATGTGGCATTCCTGACCTCATGTGTTGAGACCTAGCTATGGAACTGAGGTCATGGCTGCACCTACATTAACAGCATGATACTGGTATTCAGTGGAGTTAGTGGCATCTGTGCATACAGGGCATGTGTGTAAGGCATGGCATTCCTTTTGTGGGTTACATTTGCAGACTCTACAGTTGTTGCAGGCGTCCAGTGGGGGACATAGCAAAGGATCACTGTAAGCAATTATTTGCCTATTGTAGGGATGGAACAGGGTGCCATGTCCTTTTACTTGCTGGATAAGACACACTCGGTCAGGAGATGTTACACATCACAGTACAGTCTGATGTCAGTGGCAGTGTTGTGGTCAACAGGCATGTAGTCCACTGCAATCACACTGTGGTTAATATCTGTGGGCAATATGCAGGGAACTACCAGTATAGTGGTTCTTGCCTAGCCAAGTGTGTTTTTGTATGAGGCATGGGTGGAGAGTGTTCTCTGAGTAATACAAGGGTTGCCTATCTTGTTCACTGATCCATAATGTCACATGTAGGGCTATGAATTGTCTACACCAGCCTCTCTGCTGTTTGACATTTGTTGTCCTTGTAAGGTGGACATTGTGACATATAGTAGGTCCTCAATATAATAATTTAGCAAAACTCACCCCACAATGCATCCTGTCGTTACACAATCAGAGCAATCTCCACACTGACCTGACATGGTACAGGCTTTGCAACAGATACTTGTAAGGTGGATGATATCTGCAGGACTGCTGAAGTCAGGCTCTGAGATGTTTACTGACTGTAAATAGGGACAAAACCTTTGAGCTACACACACAAACACGTGCCACAGATGAGATTCAAACCCAAAGCTGTGTAGTTACTGCTACTATATTATTCCACTTTTTTGGCATACACCACCAAGCTTATAGGGCTAGCCCTTCTCCAAAGGTATATTTCAAGGTAGATGACATCAGCAGGGTTACTAAAGTAGGGCAATGGGAGGTGTAGTGACTGTAAATGGGCTCAAAAGCATTAATCTCTACACACACACAGGGTCCCACAGTTGCCATATCTGGGATGAGAACTCCTACCTAACTAGTACATCACACTATAGCATTACACAGTTATTGCACGCGCCACAGAGCTTACAGAACTGAATCTTTTCCGATGAGGTATTTCAAGATGACTGACATCAGCAGGCTTGCTAAAGTAGGACAATTGGAGGTGTAGTGACCATGAATGGCCTCAAAAGCATTGACTCCTGCACACACAGAGTTTCACAGTTGCCATGTTTGGGATTACAACTCTTACCTAACTAGTATGTTACACTATAGCATTACACTGTTATTGCATGTGCCACAGAGCTTATAGAACTAGCCCTTATCCAAAGGTGTATTTCAAGGTGAATGACATCAACATGCTTGCTAAAGTAGGGTAATGTGAGGTGTAGTGTCTATGAATTGTCCTCAAAATCATTGATCCCTACACACAATACACACACACACACACACACACACACACACACACACACACACACACACACACACAGTTTCACTGTTGCCATGGCTGGGATTAGAACTCCTACCTAACTAGTACATCACACTATAGCATTACACAGTTATCACACATGTCATGGAGTTTATAGGACTAGCCCTTATCCAAAGGTGTATTTCAAGGTGAATGACATCAACAGGCTTGCTAAAGTAGGGCAATTGGAGGTGTAGTGTCTATGAATGACCTCATAATTATTGATCTCTACACAGAGTCTTAGAGTTGCCATGTCTTGGATTAGAACTCCTACCTAACTAGTAATCACACTACAGAATTATGCAGTTTTTGCAAGCGCCACAGAGCTTATGGGGCTGAAGCTTGTCCAAGGTGATATTTCAAGGTGACTGACATCAGCAGGCTTGCTAAAGTAGGGCAATGGGAGGTGTAGTGACTGTGAATGTCCTCAAAATTATTGATCCCTACATACACAAACACAGTTTCTATGTCTGGGATTAGAATTCCTACCTAATACATCACATTATAGCATTATGCAGTTATTGCATGCACCACAGAGCTTACAGGACTTAATGTTTTCCAAGGATGTATTTCAAGGTGACTGACATCAGCAGGCTTGCTAAAGTAGGGCAATGGAAGATATAGTGACTGTGAATGGCCTCAAAAGCATTGATCCCTACACACACAAACACACAGAGTTTTACAGTTGCCATGTCTGGGATTAGAACTCCTACCTATTCAGTACATTACACTATAGCATTACACAGTTATGGCATGCTCCACAGAGCTTACAGGGATGATCTTTGTCCAAAGGGGTATTTCAAGGTGACTGACATCAGCAAGCTGGCTAAACTAGGGCAATGGGGAGTGCAGTGTGTGTGAATGGGCCATAAACCATTCCTCTGGAAACACACACACAACATTCAGTCACACACAACTTTACATTTGACAGGACTGTGTAAACAACTGCTAGATGAATAATGACTGTCCTGTTATATTACACAGTTATCACAAGCACTACAAACACTATAGTGCTGAGGGCTACCAGAAGCAAATGTCTACAGTGATTGAGATTCGAACATCATGTGATATTGGCTAATTGGATGTGTGGTGGGTGGGACAGGCCTCATGATGGTAAGCTTTTTATCACTGCCTGTCTCTTTCTTCCCCACATCTCTATTTGTGTATGTTTGACCTATTATAGTGTGTTGTCCCTGGATATATGTGTGCATTCCTATCTGATGTGTGTGCAAAGCATGACTGGTGTGTAATGTGGTGTGTGTGCACAGACATCTGCGACTAACAGATATGTATTGTCCACTGTTGTTGCCAGACATGGGCTTCATTTCTGTAAGGGTGGTAGCATGCCCAGTATGACCCTTCTGTATTGTGTTGTCAGACATGGGCTTCATTTCTCTAAGTGTGGAAGCATGCCCAGTATGACCTTCTGTATTGAATGTGTGAATCCATTCCAGGTAGGTTGTACTCCAGTGCAGGCATTTGTCTACACCCACAGCTAGCAACCTGTTTCTGCAGGAAATCTGTAGATAGGTTGACAATATGGAGTCACAATGGTCATAGGATATTGGGATACTGTTACTAATTGTGGCTGTGCTGCTTCTGCTATATGGTTTTGGTGTTAGCAGAGATATTCAGACATATGTACTGTTTTACACTGTGATGTATTACGTCATCAGCTACTGACAGATATACTTATTTGCTCACAATAATTTCATGGGGAATACAAGATGAATGAAGCTGTGTCCAGTATTGTGGTCTGCAGCCTACATATTCTTGCACAATCATGCCATTCTGGAGGGGGAGCTGCAGACACTCACTAATGGGTCTATGTAAATGGTCTAGTACCTTGGTACTGTGGTGGCTGAGGATCCCATGCTTGTACATCTATTGACATGACAGAATGGCCATATCCTGCTGTACAGATTCACACAGGTTACTCAAAGGTGGGGCTCATATATCTAGTCATTTCCCCTTCATATTGTGGTTTACAAGTAGGTTTGTAGCCACCCTTTCCTGGGTTTGCAGGCAAGGATAGTATGGGCACACATCAGAGTTTCAGACTTCACACACTTCATGGCGTCCATGTTCTACACCCCCCCTGTTATTCTATCCTCTTCCTAACATAATGCATGTGATATCTGATATGTATCCCTATAGTTATCTCTTCATCCCATCAGTATTTATGGGTTAGTCCACGGTTCATGCAGTAGGACATGGTGGACATGCTACTGGGATTTGTCGACATGGCCTTGCATTTGTGTTCTGTGGACTGTGCTATGTCATTATTTGGGACTCCATGAGAGAACATACATTGCTTCATCTTATTGCTGGTTGCGACTCTCAACTTATTGCTGGTTGTGACTTTCTAATGGCAGAGGGACTGTATACTGAAAGGCATAATAATGTGGCAAGATTGTTACACTGGAGATTGTGCAAACATTATGGTATCAAAGTGGCTGAAAAACACTGGAAACATGAGCCACAGAGAATCATAGAAAATTATAAAGTTTACATCACATGGGATCACCCAATACCAACAGTCCAAAAGATAGATCCTAGAAAACCAGATATAGTGGTCCAAGAAAATAAAACAAAAGTAGCATTGATCATTGAAATTGCCACACCTAGTGGCTACAGTGTCTTGTGTACAGAGAGACACAAAGTCATAAAATACCTCAATCTGCAGGCAGAAAGGAAAGCCATGTGGAAGAAAGATATCCAGACAGTTCCAATAGTAGTAGGAGCAACTGGTCTTATAAAAAATAATTTACAATCGTATTTAGATATGTTACCAATTCATGTAACACTGTATGAATTGCAGAAGGAGTCATTACTGGGCACATTGCAGGTGCTGTAAAGAGCACTTTTGGCTAACATCAAAGAGTGAAACAATACTAATTTCATGAACTTTAATCGTACTTTGACTTAGGAATGGGGTACATTCCTGTCATGGTATTAGAAACCCAAAAGACTTGAAGAAATTAAAAATGACAGTACGGGTGAAAGACAGGCCTTTGACAGAGTACTGTAGGGCATTTGGTAGTGATGCAGGCCATCTGTAGCAGGCCAGTGCATTCTGTCACTCCTACAGTCCCAGGCTGCAAGTCACTGGATTTCCCTGGGGTGACAGGTTAGGTGTGCAAGGTGTTAATGGCAATAGTTTCTGTCCTTATTAATCCATTGGTGTGGATGCTGGCAGGGTGCTACTTATAGCTAGGACACACCTGCATGGGACACCTCTTCAGCATGCAGCATTCTGTGGGTATTCCCATACAGAAGTGGGGGTCATATTGTACCTATTCCCAACAGCAGGGATAGGACCTCTGATGAACCTGTGGCTGATGGTGGGGTGAGCTGAGTGCATGTGTGCTATTGAAGCTTCTTGCAGCTGACTCACAGATATACATGGGGCATTCCCCTTATGTTGGCTTGTGCGGGGAAATCAGTGGTTTCTCAGTACTTCATAAGTGTGCCTTTTGTGGTCTGCCAGTGTTTGGCCAGACTACATCAGTATTCCATAGTACACAGACAACTAATGTGCTGCTAACCTGAATGTACAATTCCAAAAATGTGTCCATTTGACAGTAGCATTTTATACACTCTATGTCTAGGGTGCTTCCACCTGTGTACTGTGTGTATGTCTGGGCCCACATTCATGCCATGTCCATCTTTCAGATGGTGACAGATATTACATTGAACAATTAGTATGCATTGTGCTTGGCAGTGCAGTTGTTAGAATTTGGCCCTGTCATCAACAGAACCGGCCATAGCCCACCAAGACACAACCCTCCATGCCTACATGCTGACCACTTTCACACAATATACAACACACAACAACCTAACACACAGAGCCCACCATATTGTACATGTGCAACAATCTTCACTGCTAATTTGGCCAGCTCAGGTAATCTGTGTTCCACTGTTATTATACCCACATGTACATGTTACTACATTTCTACATAGGATTGTGGGGGGGGGCACACCTGACAACCGTAAACATTTGCTATGACTGCACTGGTATTTCAGGTACTCTGTTGGCTTCCATTTCATTCTGTATTCTGACCTATCATGCAGACTAGAGGCATATCAGTGTAGCACAGATCTTAGGTTTTATTGACCTACATTTCAGTTTCACACATCTTACCCTGCAGAACTAACATCCAACTGCCTGACCTGTTGTAGTCTGTCTGTGTAGGTCTGGAGGGGGGCTGTTCCCCATTGCCATCAATCAGAGGCCTTAGCACAGTCTTTTTTTGTGGTCATCTACACCTGTCCTGCTGGCTGAGACTGTTGTGTATGTGAGCTTCACTGACATGCATGTGTGTGTCCTATGGACACACATTTGGCCCACCACATGTCCTGCAGTGGGATTTGTCACCTTGTCTAGTACTGCCTAGTATGCTGACACCAGTATTTGTTATGGATTTCATGCTGTCCATATAGTTGTCTACTATCTGCTACCATCCCATTCAGCCAGCCGATTCCCTTGCATGCTCACATCCCTACCATAAATACAAGTACAAGAACATACTACTCCATTCAGCAATTGATAGAGTGAGTGACTTACCTTGTGGCTGTACCAGTACTGAGGATGGTGCTGGAGGGCTGACTATGTCGGATGCACATAGTACACTCCCTATACATGGTTAAGCACAGGTAGTGTCATGTTTGGCATTCCTTTCACTGTATGTGCGAGTCAGACAGAGAGGTGTCATTCCCTGATTTCCTACCGTGTCGGTGTATGTGCTATGCACTGCCTCTTTGCCAAGGCCTGGGCATACTGGGCACACCTCCTTCTGCCTACAGGGGCAGGCTCAGGTTGTTCCTCCTCCGAGTCAGTCTGTGCCTGTGCTGGCCTTGACAATGGTGGGGGGCTGTGTGGTCCTGCCCCATGCTGTTCCTTCTGTAGCTGTTTCTGCCAGATCATATTGTGTAGCATGGCACACAGAATGACAATTTGGGTACATGTAGCTGGAGAGCACGGCAAGACTCCACAGGATATGTCTAGGCACCGGAACCATGACTTGATCATCCCAAACACACACTCTATTATAATTCTGGTTTGTGCGTGTGCCTCATTATGGAGTTCTTGTTCGGGTGTGTGTGCATTTCTGATGGGTGTCATCAGCCATGGCTCCAGTGTGTAATGAGCATCCCCCACTAGGTGGTCATATGGGATGTCCCCACTGGCAAATCTCTGGTACAGCTGCATCATATGCCAGATGTGGGAGTCATGATAGCTTCCAAGGCTGCCAGCACACACATTTATTATAATGCCCTGGGCATTGCACATGACCTGGTAGTTGATGGAGGGGAAGCCCTTGCAGTTTATGTAGACCCTGCCCTCCTCACCAGGTGGTGCTTTGATGTCTATGTGCGTGCTGTCTATAGCACCCACTACCTCAGGGTATTCTGCTATTTGGTGGAAGAGATGCATATTTCTGGTCAATGCCTCACGGCTCTTGTGGAAATATATGTGCACACTGGCATGTGCTGACATGGCATCCAGGATCTGGTGGAGTACTCTGGATGCTGATGCCTGTGAATCCCCATGATATCCCCAGTTGGCCTTTGGAAGGTACATGTGGCTAGTATTCTTAAGCCTACACATACCTTGATATCCACTGGGATGGGTTCCCCTCTGTTGGTTCTGTGTGTGAGGTATAGCTGGCACAGCTCAACAGTTTGCTATAGGAGCTCCCTGTCCACCCTGTAGTGCTCCACTATCAACTGCTCATGTACCCCCTGGTAGGTTACCCTGGGTCTGTACACTATTCTCCTTCTCCTCACTGTGGATTGGTTGTCTGCATTCTCATCCTCACCACCTTCAGCCTCTTCCACATATTGATTTATGAGAGCAAAAGCAGTCCCTATCATTTTGTTGTTTTGTTAGGTAAAATGTCCCCATTTGTGTACACCAGTGGTGTAGAGTTTGTGGGAAAAACCAGAAGGAAAGGTGTTTGCATAGTTTATAGTAGTGTGCTGGGCAAGGCTGCTGCTTGTGTAATTGGCTGATTCTGATACCGTTCACCTGCCAGCTATGCTAGTTCTCCTTGATTACCTTCCTACTGCTGTTTTCCCTTCCCATTGCCTTCCTGTTTAAGCCCCAAGGTGCGCCGCACAAACCCAGTGCTCAGATGTGAACGGAGCTGCTATTTTATGATTTATTTATTTTTGTTTGTTTAAAACCCAGTGTGCAGTGCGCACACCCATTTAGGCAATGTAAATACTGCTAGGCAGCTTCAGACACAACCCCTTCTTTAGATGTGCTTAGCTAAGGGCAAACACGGGCCACAGAGCTCCAATAAGCTTACAGCATGCATGACACACACCCTTATGAATTCATCTAGCTCTTAGGCTTACACCATGGTATTACTGCATCTACACAGTCTGGTGCAAGCTAGCACTGAGGGAAAATCTGTGATTCAGTATCATTGCTTTCATTTGCATAGGACTGACTGCTAATGCATGGTTACAAAACCGACACTCAGCCTTACCCCTTAGCAACCACTATTCCATGGTCTTGTTGTATTATGCATGCCATTGACTATTATGGCAAAATTATGATTTTGGTTTAAAAGCTTATTTCCAACTTTTTAAATTATTTTTGGGCCAATCCCATTTGCGCATCGCTGCCCTATGCTTAAACGGTCAAAATCGGCCAAAAATGAAAAGTTAGTTTTTATAATTTTGCAACTAATTGTCATGCCTATGGCCATATATTTGGCTTTTGGCATGCCTAACCCTTCTAATACATGCATTTTTATGAGCTGTAATTCCTCCGTTTTGTAGTGTGCAGAAATGTATTCAGCCACTGGTTGCATTCTAATTTGAGATTCAGAAATATGTTTAACTATGATGAGGTAAGACTTCATTATCATCTAACTTGCATGTCCCTGTATCACATTTACTGCAAATTACAGTAGTAAACTGTTGCTGTTGTAGTAGTGTCAACCAGACACAAACACTCACACACACACACACACACACACACACACACACACACACACACACACACACACACACACACACACACACACACACAACATTTCCCATACCTGTCCTTGCCTAACTGCTTCCAGTTGTTCCCCCCACCCGATTCCTGTCCTGAAATCAGTGCCATTTGGTAAATGTAGTTTCAAATGTATCTCTGGTGTCTAGTGCTCTCCAAATCCCCATAGTGCTGTTGGTGCTAGGCACTTAAGTATACGATATCCCTGGTGTCTATTGGTTCTACCACCCTGAACCCTGTGCTGTTGTCGGTGCCAATTCTGGCACTTCCAATTACAGTAATCTCTGGTGACTTGTGAACCCCCCATACACAATCCCTGTACTGCTGTTGGTGCCATTGTGGCACTTTCAATTAAGAGTAATAGTAATTCCTGATGTTTAGTGTATCCACCACCTTCAACCCCTGTGCCACTGTCATGTTTAGTATTTGAACATGGCCTTTGGGCTATGTACAGTACCTAAAAGTGATGGGAATGGCCATGCTGATCTACATATCTGAGGGATTTATTGAATTGCTTGGTATGTAGATTGGCATGTAGATGTAAATGCCTTCCTGGAGGTTGTTTCAGAGGAGAGACCACATGGCTAATTGGCTTATGGCTGTTCCTCAGATTGCCTCAGTAGCACTCAGTACTGCCACACGGCTGCAAGTCTTTGTGCTAGAGCACCATGCAGCACCATGTTAGGCTGGTTGTTCAACTAATAAAAGGTACCATGGCATGTACATAGAGGCATTAAACATTGCAATACCTTCTTGAATCACGAGGATTATTTTTAGAATGTAGAAAAATCAATAGTTTTGGAGAAGCTTTAAAAATTAATATAAGTGGGAATGATTTAAAAATATAGCAATGGATATAAAATTATGTGGAAAATATGAAAAAATGTGAAATTGAAAAATAGGACAGAATACTGTTTGCAGCAATTTAAAGATTATGGAAAAGAAGATATGATGAATTCTTGTATTTTTAAAGATAGAGATGAAAAATATATGCTAGAGGAAATAAACATATGATCATAGAAAAAAAGAATAGGGATAGATAATTTTTTAAAAAAATAGTTGATGTCTTAGAAAAATCCATTTTTGTTTTCCTTATCTTGAAATGATGAAAATAGAAATATTTTTTTCTGTATATGCTTTTAGAAATGGAAAGAAATGGGAAGATAAATGTTATAAATATGAATGTGTAAATAATGTAAGGAAGTATAAATAAACTATTTTCAATAAATGATGCAGGCTGTTTCAAATCCAGCTGTGTGAAAACTAACTCAGGCAGATGGGCCCTTAGTTTACCATCTCAGCTGAAGTATGGCACTCTCAGGAGTGCAGCAACCCCCCCCCCCCACACACACTTACACTGCACTACAATTAATTTCTGAATAATGCAGCCATGTTTTCCCTCATTTTCATTTGCCATTATTCTCATTTTCAAAATATTACTAATTTTCATGTGATACAGTCATTTACATACTATACAGGCCACAACAACTTGTGTACTGTCTCATATGAACTCAGTATGTCATAATTGCCACCACTCAGTGTGGCAGCTCTCCATGCAAATTTGATTACACTGATTTGCAAACTACTTCTGAATCCCCAGAGAAGAAGTTGTCAGTGTCATTGCCAATGCAGACAATACAGTGTCCAAGAAAGAAAATGAATTGTGAAAATCTCATGGCATGACATACAAAGAGAAATGAATAGAGCAACAAAGATGATTACCAGTACTTAAACAAGGACAGACGTGTTGATTAGTTCAGAAATGGATGAAGCAGATAATCTACCAAACAATCCACAGCCCAACATACCCTTTATGGCAGACCTGGACCAAAGTTAATTAGCAGCAGAGACGGCAGTTACAGCATGGCATAAACCAAACAGCTCAACAAGAAAAAAAAAAACAACAGTACAAGCAATGCAAATACTGAGCCACAGCAATTATCAAGCAAAATAAGGCAGCAACCAACAATTGACTGACCTGCACAAGGCAGTTGACAAAAAACTTAGCTTTCAGTTTTCCTCCAGGTTCAAATCCAGGAAATATAGCAAATCTGTCAGCAGAGCAGTTCAACAGTTTCATCAGAGCACAGAGTAGTGGTGACAGTATCCTCAGCATGCACCATGACGTGTATCATTACAGTACTACTATCACAATGAGTCATATTCAGAAAGAACATGCAGTACTAAAACTGAAGCACCGACTCAATCGCCCATGGTAATGAGCTGAAAATAGACTCAAGCAAATTCTACAGAGACAAAACTAAGGTGAAAACTGTATGTGTCATAATATAAAATGTAGTACTGCATAGATATGTTAATCTCAAGCAAGTTGAGCAAAGAAAAAATAAATAAGACATTGTCACAGAGACAGTAGTGATCTTATTAAACATAATGTTAGATAGGTTACTGTAGGTATCTGGTATACAACATGGGCATTCCTCAAGAGTGTATGGAATACTAGTGGAATCCATGACAGAGATCTCTAACAGATCCCTTATAGAAGGGGATGCCCCATAGTATTGGAAGTAAGCTCTGGCACCCATCTTCAGTGATGGCACATGGAGCAACCAAGGATGCTACACACTGAGCTCAGTACCAGAACTGGGTAAAGTGAAAGCGACATTTCGCAGTTCTGGTCACAAGGTTCTTATTGAAGGAAGGGCTACTTAACAAATTCCACCATGGATTCATGCTGCTGTATTCAAACTAACCTGAGCCATTTAAATGAAATGGTTACTGTGTAAGTAGCCTCAGAAATTCCTGTGGTTCTGATCTGTCTGGATCACAATAAAGGCTTTGAACATCCCTCCCAACCTTAGACATTTATTGGCTTTTTAATAGAGAAACAAATTGAGATTGAGTGAAGATCACAAAAAAAAAAAAATGTTAGTATAATCAGGCTTAGGGAGAGTCTGGAAGGGAAGGAGGTTAGCCAGTTCATGGAGGAGTGGGTATGGCTGTTAATGGAGGGTACTAAATGGTTAGACAGGCAAGTACATACATAGAGTCAGAAGGCTACCAGTGTCAGAAGACAAAGCAATGTATCTGATTATAAAATGCCATACCTTTTGTTTGAGGGATAGGCTCATTAAAATTGTTGCCTACCAAAGGGTTCTGACAGTGGGTGCTGTAGGAATAAACAGGAAAGTATTTTGACCCCTACTTCTATATAAGAAAGAAAAATTTGATTGTAGTGTGTTGGCATTTTAGGCAAGTAGGATCATGTGTTTATCTGGTCTACCCTGCAAAACTGAAAATAATTTGGAAACTAAGGGTACTGTGGGCTGTGGGTTAAAATGAAGTCATGAATATTTTTGTGTGAGCTGAAAAATGGGATAATGCACTGGCAACTGTGCATATGGCACTACTGGGGGTGAGTTCCCTATGGAAATACAAGGAAATAACCAGCAGCGATAGAGGGGAACAGGATCAAGAGAGGACAGGCTACATTTGGAGTCATGAGTATGGTGTTGAGCATCAAGGTTATGCTGGTTTGGAGACAGAAGTGAGAAGTATTGCTTTCACTGTACATACAGAGGTAGTGGGGAAAAAGATGAGAGAGGCAAGTTGGATCCATGTGGTAATTTCAAAGGATTGTGGGAGTTACATGGCAACTGACCCATAAGGCGATTTCTGCCTTTTCAGTATCTACTCCTAAGCCCTGACTCTTTTTTCAAGGAGGACTAGGCCTATCAAACCAGGGATGGAATTAATGAACACCTCTATGCTTTCCAGCTCCTTTTTAAAGGCAGGCACTGTGTCATAGGCAGAGAGGGCATCATATTTAGAAGATGAAAGCATGGGTGCAGTTACTGAGACATCCCCAATAAACTACAGAAGGGTGCAAAGAGAGGAATTGGGAAATTTGGAGAAAATAGAGTGGCTGAGGGAGGAAGGTGAGGAATTAAGATTTGGAAACATAAAAGGTGCAGTAATTCTAAAGCTAGAGCATGAGTAAACAGGATAGAAGAAGGTTTGGGAGTTCAAATTTTAGGATGTATGTAATAGTTATTAAACTTGTTCAAAGACTGAAAGGTTTAGAGAAGTGGGATCTTGATTGGATGATGTAAGAGAAAGACTGGATGGATTGCAACAACAGAGCATTAGAGAACATAAAATGCAGTACTGACATGATGATCCAAAAATATTTGGGGGGCACAGTTAGACAAAATACTGGGGATAACTTTAAGGGCACTGAGAAAGGGTATTCTACACATTTTGGAACAAGGGATAAGTAGATGGGAAATGTTGGAATTTTATACAGTGGCCATTTTAAGAGACTAGTCCAATAATAACTGGATGGAGTTTGCAGACGTTTAGGAAAGGTATGGAGAGAGGAAGGGGGATTAGTTGTTGTACAATGGGTTTTAGCAGAAATTAAAAAGGAGACAGGTGAGGAAGATGGGGACACAAAAGGGAAGGATAGGTTACATATATAGACAATTAGAGTAGTGTTGTAGCTGAAGATATGTCAAGGTAAAGAGAGCAGTGGAGTATGGAAAGTGATTGGTTGAGGAACGACTGAATATGGGATGGCATGTTAGTGGTGATGAGCTTACTAAGTAAAGTAGGCCGAATAGGTGACACACATAACAGAAGGATGCAAGGGCAATACAAGAAAAAAATGTTTAAATGGGATGAAGCTCTCATGAAATTTGCAAAACATGAGCAGAGGATAATACAGATCAGGAACACATGTGGTGGCCATGCAGAGAAATTAGAAATGTGGAAATGGACTGGTAGTTGGAAGGTAAATAACACATTTGAGTAAGTTATGTCTGCTTGTTGTGGACTTCAATGAAAGACAGTAGAAGTGAAAGGAGATATTATAGATACAGTTTTTAATGGATGAAGTTAAGAGGATTATTGCAAGAGCATGGAAAAGGATGACAATTTGATTCTATTCAGGAACAATGGCACTTGTATTCACAGAAAGGTGTTATTACTTTATTGCTTTTGTTAACTGGGAAAGTCTGATTGGGTGCAAGATCTGCTTTCAGTGCAGGTACAGGGAGAAAAGCTCCAGTAATACAAACTGATGTCAGAGGACAAAAAGTGCACAACAATACAAAGTAATGGATAGATGATAAGGAGTGGATAAGAAAGAAGTGAAGGAGTAGAGATTTATGATGATGCAAAAAAGAAGGAATGTGGGAAATATGATAGGGATAGGGATGATATTATAGCAGTGGTGAACTAAGGCTATCTGGAAGGTGAGAATGAATCTCTAGACTAACCTCTCTGACTAGGTTATTTATGCCTTTTGCTAGAAGGGGGTATTGTTTATCCAAAGATAAAGACTATAGAACAAGATAAAGATTGCCATAGAAATACTGTGCTGAAAAGTGTCATGGATGGGATTTGAATCCTACCAGTGCCACCAAATATGTCATGACCAGAGAGATGGATGGGGTTTGAATCCCAACAAAGCCACCTAAAATGTCACTGACTCTTGATGCCACTGTCACCAGTATGAAGAAAACATTGTAGATGGCACCATTGAGGAGGTGTCTCAAGTCACATTACTGGTAGCTAGCTGTTTAAATTAAATGATAACATACCAGGCTGCCTACTAAATAGTCTAAAGCAGGACCTAGAGGAACCACTTGGCATTCTCTTCAACCACAGTCTAAGTACTGGCTTTGTGCAAGTAGAGTGGAAAACACAGTAATTTCCTTGGACAAAGGGGGTCTTAGCTGTTTAAATTAAAAGATAACATGTAATCCAGGCCAGATGGCTAAAAAGAAGAAACCAGCAGAGGGTCTCAATAAAAATCTACCCAAGCAACAGGGACCTCCAAAGAAGAAACACAAGCAACCTCCACCCCCCAACACAACCCAAATGACACATAGCCACAAACTCAGTGTGCCACTCAACCACAGCCCATAAGGCATACCAACGTACCCAGCACTCTTGTCATAGGTGACTCTATAGTCATGCACACTAATGTTCCACTCACCAGGCTAAACAAGGAGAAAGTTACTGTCAGCTGCCTGTCAGGTGCCAGGATCCACCACATAACGCATGCACTCAGGTCACTCCACAACAAGTACAAATATGACTCTGTCATTGTCTATTGGTGTGAATGACCTGAGACGTACCTCCTTGGACTACATGGAATGAGACATGGAGGAGCTGTCTGATCTTGTAGCCCGGGCAGGTATGACCCTAGCCCTGAGTAGCATCCTGCCATCACCCAGAATGATACCTCAGTACAAGGACAAAATGATTGACTTCAACAATTGGCTAAGCTTCTGGTGTCATTCTAAGGGGATCCAGTATCTGTCTGCCTGGGATGACATGATCGACAAACCACGATGCTTTGCCAGAGATGGCCTGCACCTGTCACCCTTGGGATTCTGGATACTGGCTAAGGCTCTTTCCACCCCTATAGTGCCTTTTTTAGGCAAGGTTCAAATGAAAAATTTACCACCATAACAGGCACAAGTAAGCAAAATTTGAGGGTAATGCTACTTAATGCTAGAAGTTTAAACCTCAAATGCACTCACTCAAGGCACTCCTTAAAATGGAGAACATCGACATCTGTGCAGTGACAGAGATCTGGTTCAAGGCTCCAGAGAGCACCCCTGCATTACCAGGCTATAATTCATAACACACCTTTCGGCCACCTAACCTGGACCGAAACACTAAAGGCAGAGGAGTGTCCATATTCATTAAGGATATCCACACCTCCAGGCTAGTTGCTCAGCATAATGCATCCGAGATTATCCAAGTGCAACTAACTCTGGGCAAGACCGCAATCCAAATTATAGCTTGCTACAGATCCCCCACCATGCCCCAGGATTCCCACTCCTCTTTTATTGATACACTGGAAATATTAGGGTACAACCTAACACCCTAATAATCGGTGATTTCAACTACCTCATCATTAACTGGGAAAACTACTCATGTACCAACTCTTGTGCTCAACGTTTTCTGGGATTCATAAATTCCAACGCCTCGGATCAACTTATCCACACCCCCACCAGGGGCAGCAATATCCTAGACCTGGTCATTACCAACATGGGCAACCGGTGTTCCACACCAGAGGTCAATTCCTCGTTGGTCAGATCCAATGACAAGCTAATCACCCTAGATATCCACATCCCACCCCCACCCCCCATTAGGGAAATCACCGTAAAAAATTTCTCCAAAGCCAACTTCACACTTCTTAAGACAGACGTGGCAAACTTCACGACACCCATGTTGATGGACAATAGAGGTACGACTGCTGAATTCTATTAAAATGCACTTTATAAGCACTTACACGAGTGCGTGGATCATGAAATCGCTAACAGAATCAAGATGCTATCCTCCAAAAAAGGAAGCCAATCTGGTGGTCCCCTGCCATAAACAAACTCTACAACAGAAGAAAAAAACTGTTGCAAAAAAGAGTAAAATGCCATGATTGGAGGAACTCTGTGGTCAGCCTCAGTAAGAAGCTGAGATCCCTCATAAAATCCTCCAAAGCTAGTCATGAAAACAAAATCTCCACTGATTCTAAAGACAACCACAAAGCATTCTATAGCTATGTCAAGAATCTCAATGGCAACACTCAGATCTGCTCTGAGTTACAGCACAATGGCACTAAATATACAGAACCAACTGATATTGCCAACATCCTGGCAGATAGATTCAGTGGTTACTTTATCCCTCTCCCACCCCCTAAAGGGCCCATCTCTATACCAGAAGAATGCAAAGCTTCTGTAATCATGGCTGCACAGGTAAAAAGCACACTCTCCAAAGCCAAGAACACAGCATCCATGGGACCTGATAACATCCCAGGCTGTGTTCTACATGAACTACAGAACGAACTGGCACCCCACATAAGTACCATGTTCAATCATAGAATCACCTCAGGCTTTATGCCTACTGAAGGTTGGACAAAAACGATTATCCCACTCCACAAAGGGGGAGCCACCATGGAGCCTGGGAACTACCGGCCCATTAGCCTGATGAGCCTGGTCTGCAAGGCTATGGAATGTATCATAATGGAACTTATAAACAATGACATTGATAATCTCCACACTATGAACCCTACCCAGTTCATGTTTGTAAAAGGCAGATCATGTCTCCTAAACCTGATAGACTTCTTTGAAGCGGTCACCAAAGCCGTAGATGAGGGTAAGGTGGTTCACACAGCCTATCTAGATCTTGCCAAGGCTTTCGACACCATCCCCCATGCTGGAATTATAGATAAACTCACTAAACTAGCTATAAATCCCTATGCCACAAGATGGGTTGCCAACTGGCTCACTGACAGAATGCACACTGTGAAAGTAGCAGACTCTAAATCCAGTTTCAGACCAGTGACAAGTGGAGTACCACAGGGTTCAGTCCTAGGTCCTCTCCTGTTTGGTATCTACTTCTCTGAAGTACAGGCTAACACAGAAAGTCTTTGACTAACAAAGTTCACAGATGACTGCAAACTAGAAGCCGTAATCAAAACTCCTAACGAT
Organism: Protopterus annectens; assembly: GCF_019279795.1. NCBI lineage: Eukaryota > Metazoa > Chordata > Ceratodontiformes > Protopteridae > Protopterus > Protopterus annectens. The sequence continues at coordinate 1,296,781,026 of NC_056744.1, read as the reverse complement.
GTGGGCATCCTACAAAAGGGCCTCACTGAGACAGATGACTGGTGTCAAGGCCTCAAGCTCAATGCCAAAAAGTACATTGTCATCTCTTTTGGTAAAAACGCTGTACCCATGAACTACCACATAGGTGGTTGTCTACTTAACACCAAAAGTGTGATAAGAAACCTTGAGACACAGGTGGACAGTAGTCTCTCCTTTGATAATCACATCGCCACAGTAGTCAGGAAATCCTTCTATGTGGCACACCTCAACACAAAAGGTTTCTAATCCAGGAAAAAAGAGGTCATTGTTCCCCTCTACTCATCACTCATTAGACCCATTATAGAGTACAACTCCCCTTTTGGTATGTACCTCACAAGACATTTACAACAACTGGAAAGGCCGCAGAAATACTTCACAAAGAGGATTACCGGCCTCAAACAGATGCCCTATGCAGACCATCTCAAAAAATTCCAGCTTTACTTTGTTGCATATCACCTACTCAGAGGCAATCTCTGCCTAACATAGAAAGCTATGTCAAACCCAGAACTGTTGGACATGCTCTAACTTAAAGAAATCCCAGTCCCTCCAAGCTACATGCTCTAGGGACCTAAACCTTGTCACCACAATAAATAGAACATGCTGGAGGGATAGATTCCTTTCCCAGAGACTTCCCATACTCTGGAACAAACTGCCTATCTATATCAAACAGAGCTCCTCATTAGCACTCTTCAAGAAAAATCTTGATGACTGGATGGGAGATAGGAAATTCTCCCCGGGAATCACTTCTGTGGCTCTGCTTGACAGGCGCACAGGAAAATAATTTTCTTAGGTGGCAAAAGCCAGGGTACCATTTGGCTAGGCTTATATAGGCCCTAGGGCCAATAGTCTAGTACCTACCTATGAACCTATGAACTTCTAAAGCTTTAAAAATTCTGTTGGTTTCTTTCCTTTTTAGCCATCTGGCTTGGATTACAGTTCTGCAGTTTGTTGTGCTTCTTAGTTTTTTTAAAAGAAAACACCCTAGGCTGCCTATTAAATGGTCTAAAACAACAGCTAGTAAAACCACTTAGCACTGTCTTCAACCATAATCTAAGTACAGACTTTGTCCCAGCAGAGTGGAAAACTAGCAACAGCAATTCCCTTCCACAAAGAGGGTCCATCAGCTGAGCGTGGGAACTACAGACACACAAGCCTAACCAGCCTTATCTGCAAGGCCATGGAGAGAATCATAATGGACATTATCAACAAAGACATAGGTGACCTTCAAACTCTTGACGCAACCCAATTTGACTTCATTAAGGGTAGAGCATGCTTATTAAACCAGATGGACTTCTTTGAGAATGTCACCAGTGGTGCAGTGGTAGCATTGTTGCCTCACAGCTATAGGTTTTCTGGTTTGAACAGTCACATCGCCACACTAGTCAGGAAGTCCTTCTACGTGGCACACCTCATCATAAAAGGGTTCTCATCCAGGAAAAGAGAGGTTATCGTTCCCCTCTTCTCGACACTCATTAGACCCACTATAGAGTACAACGCCCCTTTTGGAATGTACCTCACAAGACATCTGCAGCAGCTGGAAAGGCCACAGAAGTACCTCACAAAGAGGATTACTGGACTCAAACAAATGCCCTACACTGACCACCTCAAAAAACTCCAGCTTTACTCTGTAGCATAGCGCCTACTCAGAGGTGATCTCTGCCTGACATATAAAGCTATGTCAAACCCAGAGCTGTTGGACATGCTACACCTAAAGAAATCCCAATCCCTCCGAGCTACACGCTCTAGGGACCTAAACCTTGTCACCACAATAAACAGAACATGCTGGAGGGATAGATTCCTATCCCAGACACTTCCCATACTCTGGAACAGGCTGCCCATCTATGTCAAGCAAAGTTCTTCATTAGCACTCTTCAAGAAAAATCTTGATGAGTGGACGGGAAAAAGGAAATACACCTTTTGTGTCTCTGCTCAACAGTGGCACAGGAAAATAACTTTCTTGGGTGGCATAAGCCAGGGAACCTTGTTGGCAAGGCTTACATAGGCCCTTGGGCTGATAGCTTAGTACCTGCCTATGAACCTATGAACCAAAGCCCTGGATGAAGGTAAAACAGTATATACAGCCTATCTTAATTCAGCCAAAGCTTTTGACACAATTCCCCACTCAGGCAACATTGAGAAACTCACCCAGCTGGGAATTAACCCATGTGTCACTAGATGGGTAGCCAACTGGCTCAAAGACAGAACACGTAAAGTCCAAGTTGGGGATTCCACCATTACCAGCAGACCAGTTACCAGTGGTGTACCACAAGGAGCTTTGCTGGGCTCACTATTACTTGGAATCTATTTCTCAGATGTCCAGGTGAAAATAAATGGCCTGTGGCTTACCAGGTTCACCAATGACCGCAAACTGGGTGCAATCATTGAATCCCCCAATTATGTTGACATAATACAAAAGGGCGTACACAGACAAATGATTGGTGCCAAAGCCACGGACTTAGACTAAATGCAAAAAAAAACAGCATTACCATCCCTTTTGACAAAGAGGAAGTCCCTGCAAATTAAAATATTAACAGTACTCCCTTAGCTCAAACCCTGTGGTGAAAGATTTGGAAACATAGGTTTATAGCAACCTTATCTTCGCTCACCATATATCCACGGTGGTAAAGAAGGACTTCTGTGCTGCACATTTCATAAGTAAAGGCATCACAACTAAGGATGTTATAACTCTCTTCCACTCATCCCTCATTAGACCACTAATGCAGCACAGTGCTCCCTTCTGTATTTACCTCACCAGACACCTGCCACAGCTAGAGAGACCTCAGAGGTTTTTCACCAAGAAAATTCAGAGTCTTCAACACATGACCTACATGGACAGACTGAAGGCCTTGTCACTGTACTCTGTATCTTATAGGCTGCTGAAAGGTGACTTGTGCCTGGCCTACAGAGCAGTCTCGGACCCTGCCCTAATGGAAATGTTGCACATCTGCAAGTCAGATGGGACAAGATTCACTCACTCTAGGGATCTTAACCTTGCCTGTGACATTAAGAGGACATGCTGCAGAGACAGATATGTCTTCCAGAGATTGCCATTCCTCTGGAACAAGCTCCCAAGTCACGGAAAACTGTGCTCCTCAATAACCCTATTAAACATAATTTAGAAAACTTGATAAGAGACTATAAAATTACTCTGGGGGTGTCGCCTATGTGCTTCTTGGATAATGGCAGTTGATGCTGTTCATAGACTCATGCTATAAATATAGACCATACAACTTAGTCAATAAGGGAACAAAGGTATAACATGGCTAGGCTAATAAAGGCCTTAGGGCCAATAGCCTAGTAACCTCCTATGAACCAATGTATCTATAAGAAATAAAGTGTGCACAAGTCTGATTCAATAACCAATTCATAAAATGCAACATTTCCCCAAGAGTATAAAGGGAATGAGCACTGTTCTCCTGTGAATGAACTTTCAACATCCACCCCCAGATTAAACTAAACAGTGGCCACTTACAGAGCTAAATCTCTAGCCTACTACACACAAGACGCTTTTTCCATCACTTTCTCTGTGAACCACAGAGCCTTCCAGTGTACCATACCCATTGGTAACTGCCTTTCATACAAGTTATTATTTTCACACACACACACACACACACACACACACACACACACACACACACACACACACACACACACACACACACACACACACACACACACACACACACACACACACACACACACACACACACACAATATCATTAGAAAAAAGAAAAAAGAAAAATGAATTAGAGTAAGAAAATAGAATTAGGAAGAAGGCAGTTACATGTTAGGTTGGAGCTTGACAAGGGCTGGACCAGGTCTTTTATATGTAGTATTTAAGTTCTAGTTTGAATTGGAACTTATGGGGGATGCATCGGGCCATTGTAATGACTTGAAGGCGAGGCAGTGGTGGGATTTATAGAGGAGATTGGAGGCAAATCTATATCTGTTTTATTTTATGTTTGCTCTAATTTGGAAAGAAGATATGACTGATGGTTAGTAAGGACTGGTACTGCATACAAAAGACAGGGTAAGATAAGAGACAGGGCAAGGGAGGGTTTTGTGCAGGGTGAAAGCAATTTATGATTACGATACAGGAGATCAGGTTTTTGGTGTTTTTTTATGCATTGATTAATATGCAAGTCAAATTTTTGTTCATTGTCAATAATGACACCAAGTAATTTAGTATGGGATTAAGGTCAAATGATGTTATTGTAAAGGCAGGTGATGGAGAAAGAAGATTTATGTTGTGCCAGTATTTTAGGAAGGAAGAGTAGAAATTTAGTTTTTTTAGTTTTTACATGGAAGTTTAGTTTTTACATGGAAGTGTTCAACTCAATACTGGCAAACCAAAGACAAAAAGACAAAAGATCAGTCTTAAATATCTATTTATTCCATTTCTTCAGTTATGTTCTTATGATATGATTAATTTTTTTCAGAAAACATTGCATCAGTTTATTTTAATAGTTTGCTTTCCCACAGCAAAAGTAACTAAACCAGTTCTTCCACCTTCAAAGGCAAGACATTAATTACACCAATCTACAACAATAGACACTACCAAACAAGGCGTTTCTTGTCTATATTTTACTGTCTGCTCTCTTTTCATAGTTCTAGTCTGCTCCATTTTTGAAGTGGAAAGCAATTGAATTTTAAGACCTGCTAGCACAGCAGATGCAAGAGGTTATACCTACATTTTCAAACAGTAGATTCATATGTTTCCTTTTCCTACAGTTCCTTTACATTTACAAGAGAAAAGATCACAAGGTTTCAAACATTTTGCAGACTTAATGTGTTACTAGTAGTAAATAAAATTGAGAAAAAAACCCATAACATCTTTAAATCAGTTTTCCTAGCCTGGTATCAACCCTTTTACTACAAATACTATCAGTTAACATAATTTCAATGATAGAGTAAGAGAAGTTGATCTTTTTGTATAGTGTGGCAAGAAAGGTGGGAAAAATAATTTTAAATAATAAGTATTATAGGATGATGTCATAGAAGAGCTTTGTATCTTAATGGAACTTAGTTGGATGTTGCATTTATTGTGAAAATGGTTTTAGAAAATGTGAAAATAGTAAAAACAATAAAAGAAAAAAAACTTCACATAGAACATATATAAATAAACTCTAATATTACACTGGAATTTTCTACCCATATTACTATGTCTTTACAGTCTCAGTCTTTCACTTGCTTCTACACATTGAATTATTTCCTAGACTTCATCTCCATTCCTGACACAATAGAGTTCCATTACCACTGTCCTATTTTTCCAAAGGTACCTCTACATAGCACTCACTTGCCATTTTTCCTGTTACTCTCTCCTCCCACCATCAACCTGCCAATTTTTTTATTAGTATTCCTATTCTTCTTTTTTCCTTCTCTAATACAATTTGTCCCTACTCATTTATAGGCATTCTTTTTCATCTTCACCATTTCCTTCTTTCACACCTTTAGTTTCTGTAACCACACTGTATCCAATCTTTCCCTTTTAATTCTAATCCATTTACTAGGTCTCTTTACTAGATTGTAATGCCCTTTTCTTTTTCCTACCAGTGACTTACTCTTCCTTAAGAGCTGGACCCCCAAAGGGTCTTTGAGCATGCCACAAGTGAGCGCCAATGATTTTTTCATCTCTGATACAAGATAGGTCAAAGCTTCTGCCTGTCAGCAACCTTATCAGTCATTTGTGTATTGCTTTCTAGGTAATGTTTTGATCTCACTTACACACCTAGCTTTCTCTCTGTCTCTGTCCTTCTCTCTCACCTAGTTCCTCAATTCACAGCCTTTCCCCACTGGCCTAATGCCTCCAGCATGTTTCTATGATAAACATTCTCATCCAGAACCTTTTATGCATTGCCCACACATATATATTAAATTTTTAGTGCAGTGCAGCCTATTTGGACAGGACATGTAGCACAAAGCAGTCACCATGATTAATCATATGCCAGATAGTACTCCACAACCATGTTAGCTACATGTTATAGTTAAATATGGTAACATGCAAACCAGTTAAAACATTAGTGCTCCACAATTATGTTAGCTACATGTTATAGTTAAATATGTTAACATTTATATCAGTTAAAATATTAGTACTCTGCAACTATGTTAGCTACATGTCATAGTTAAATATATTAAACTTTATATCAGGTAAAACATTAACATTTATATCACTCCAGCTTGCACTTGAATTTCAAGGATTTGTTTTGGTAGTTGTTGATGTTCTCTATTCACATACCTTACCACATTACTGACACTTGTAGATTAAGAAATTTGACAAATACAGTTCTTCATGGTGCAGCAGCATTGGGACCAACTCATTACAATGCCAGAATCTGACTCAATCACATTATCAATAATATGATTGCTTGAATCAAATAAACAATCACATTAAGAATAATGCAACATCATTTCTTAAAAACAGAACAGCCAGAACCAGATGGGTACACTTTTTTCTACTAGATGTAGATACAGACATAGATGAAGATACACGTCTGTGTGTGTGTGTGTGTGTGTGTGTGTGTGTGTGTGTGTGTGTGTGTGTGTGTGTGTGTGTGTGTGTGTGTGTGTGTGTTTGTGTGTTAGGAAATCCTGACTCTTTCAAGAAGGTCAAAATTTGAGCTTCCTAAAAATATCACAGTTTGTTACATGAGTTGGGTGGCTCTCAAAGACATCATGAGAAAAATATCAGATATCAATAAGCCCTTCAATATAAGATGAGCTGCCTTTTAAACCACATTAAGTACTTTATTAGTTAATGAGTTGGTTAACTAGTACAAAAAGCTGGTGAGTATATATTAAATCGGGGAGATGCTATAATGCCACTCTATTTTTAAGCAGAACTAGTTCCAGGTCACAGAATGGTAGCAGAAAAAAGCCCATGTAGACATCTTTAGTATATATGTTTAAAAAATCTGAATACCTGTGATGTATGTTCACTTTTTTAAAATTATAGTTATCACAATGGGATCTAAGCATAACATTTCACATATTACATTAAAAATTATTGCATTTTATACTAGTTTTCATATGCTTTCTTTTACTCTCATGTACAAGGTGATCAGTTAACTTCTAAAATCCTAGCTAATATCTTAAAAATATGAAGCATGTCTAACAGAAACCTGTCTATTATTCATTATAGTATTTTCATTTCTAACCCTACTGGTACTATGCAGATCGTAGAGTTAACATACTATAATAGTTGTAATAACTATTATGTAGAAAATATTCTGTGTTTATCAAACATTTATATTAGCAATGTGCTACATCATTTCCTCAAAACAAAACAGTCAGACCCAATAAGAATGATTGCAAGCACTTCACTTGGACTGAAAATAAACATAGGTGGTAATTCATTAAGGTTTACATGGAAATAATCCCTATGTAAGCATAGTGTCACGGTTGAAACATGGAGTTCAGAGCCTTTGTGATCCAGTAAAAAGTGATGGGGTGTGCACGAACCTCCCAGCACTGTTCAACCACAGATGCGATTGCGGGATGTAAATCACCTCATTTGCTGGTGAAAACCATGCAAATGAGGTGATTTACCAAACCAGGAAGCAGACAGGCATCCATGTATGACATCTCAAAGTAACGCATGCATTAGTTGCATCAGGCATGCCAATGGCCAAAACTATGGCCATTGGCATGTAAAACTGATGCAAAATATAAAAAAATCAAAGGTTAATTTTATGTGCATATATGCTATGTGAAAGCGGAGCGCAGCGGTGCCCAAGCATGGGATCTGACAAAATATAAAATTAAAATACTAAAAGGGGATTATTTAAGTTAAAAGTAAATTCCCCATTATACTGGGCAACATGCAGACTCATACCATGGCAGGTAACAGTGGTTGCTAAAGACACAGGCTCTTGTGTAGTGCAGTAACTCAGGTATAGGTTATTAGGTGCATGCAAATTAGCTAAGTTTACTCAATAGCAAAATGGGCCACCATGTCTGCAGGTACCTAACCATGTAGGGGCTATAATGTGGTGGTGTAGGCAGAAGAGGCAGCTGACATGAAAAGGATGTGTGTCACACTTGTTGTAAACACATTGGAGCTTACAAGTCCAGACAAATGCAGTACTAAAAGTGGGGCAAAAGGCCAGAAATAGGGATAGTTTTTAAATATTTCTCTTACAAATTTAAAAAGTTGATAGAATGACATGTTTTGATATATATATTTAAAATGGTTATATTTTTTCCACTGTATTTGTATCATGAAAGAGACATATAGAAATATATAGCTGAGAGCCTGGACAGCTCCATTAGCTTAGTGGTTAGACTTCTGTTTTTTTATGCAGTAGTTTATGGTTCGAATACCAAGACAAGCTATTCAGCTTTTACATGGGAAAGCATTGTTAAATTATTTTATGTTATTTAATGATGTAGTAATTGATATTTGTTATCCAGGGTAGTGTAGATGGTCCACATTTCCAGTGTCAGTGGATATATGATGTGAACTCACCCATGTAAACACAAGTGTCCCATACAGTACAGTCACACCCCAAGGTAATGTAATCAAAGCACGTAGGGTGACGTCATATAATGTAAAACATATGCACTTAATAATATGTCAGTAATGAGTAATTAGTTTCCAATTAGTACATTTATGAGTTTAGCTGCAGTGGTGCAGCGATAGCATTGTTGCCTCACAGCAACAGGTTCTCCTGTTCGATTCTCAGCTGGAGTGCCTTCTGTGTTGAGTTTACACTTAAAGAAATGCCAACCCCTCAGAGCCCCACGCTCCAGGGATCTAAACCTTGTCATCACAATAAACAAAACATGCTGGAGGGATAGATTTCTGACCCAGAGACTGTCCAGACTCTGGAACAGATTGCCCATCCATGTCAAGCAGAGTTCCTCTTTGGCCCTCTTCAAAAGGAACCTTGACGATTGGATGGCAGAAAGGAAATTCACCCCAGGGATCATGTCAGTCGCTCTGCTAGACAGGGGTCCAGGGAAGTAAATAATGTGGGAAGAAATAGCCAGGGAATTGTTATGGCTAGGCTTGTATAGGCCCTAGGGCTGATAGCCTAGTAACAACCTATGAACCTATGTCCTCCCCACGGTCGACTGGCATTCGAAAGACATGCGTGAATGGGTGCACCTTCATTGAAAGTTGGGTGTCGGGCTGGCATCTCGGCACCGTAAAAATCTACTGCCAATCATTAGCAGACCGGAGTTCCACTGTGGCGATCACTAACAGCCGAAAAAAGAACAACATTTAAATAAAAACTGAGCAATGCTTAGCAGTGCTTAGGTCTGCTTACCCAGTTTGAGCATTGCTTAGAAGTTTAATTATAAACAGCATTCAGCCCAGCTAAGTGGATTTGTGCACCGCTAAGCACTACTCAGCATTTCTGAAACCAGCTAAGCACTGCTAAGCAAGGGGATGTGTCTGAGGTTGATTAGCTATGCTTAACTGGTTTCAGAAATGCTGAGCGTGTTTGTATCCAGGGGAGGGCCTTTTCTACTCAGCAATGTTCCCACTAGCTGCAACAGTTTTCAGGGCTTAAAAATGGAGGAAATGGGAATAAAAAGAAAATAGCAGACAAAAGGCAATCAACTATAAATGACTAATAAGGCCTCTGCCACTCACAGTGGCCCATTCAAACACCTCAATAATGTAGCTGGCAGGTGGAATGTATCATAATCAGACTATCACACAGGCATCATCTGTGGCACACCAGTATAAAATATGCAAATACCCTTCAATCTGATTTTCCCACATACTTGGTACCATGGGAGTACACACTTGGGAATTTTAACTGATAGAATGATAGGGGCTGCTGCTGCTTTGTTAAACCTCTATGTGCTACTGACTAAAGGAGGTAATGACAATGACGCTGACAAAAGGCCCAGACTGGGGAGGAGAAGAGTGTCCAGACCCAGGGTAACCTATCAGGGGCTACATGAGCTAGAGATAGTAGAGTGCTACAGGGTGGCCAGGGACATATTTCAGCAACTAACTGAGCTCTGTTGCCCTCACCTCAGACCCAAAGCCAAAAGAGGGGAACCCATCCCAGTGGAAACAAAGGTATGTGTAGCCTCAAGAATACTAGCTACAGGTACTTTCCAAAGACCTACTGGGTACATCATGTGGGTCTCACAGGCATCCACATCCATGGTACTCCACCACTTCCTGGATGTCATGCTAAGACATAACAGTGAGCACATATATTTCCCCAGCATCCCTGAGGACAGGATCAACAATATGCATCTCTTCTACCATGTAGCAAACTACCCAGAGGTACTGGGTGCCATAGACTGCACCCATGTCCATATCAAAGCACCACTCGGTGAAGAGGGTAGAGTCTACGTAAACTGCAAGGGCTATCACTCCATCAACTGCCAGGCTGTGTGCAATGCCCAGCCCATTATCATCAATGTGTCTGCTGGCGGCTCTGGCAGTTATTATGACTCCCACATCTGGCATGCCTCACAGCTGTGCCAGGCATTGCCGGGGGCAGATCCCATATGGACATCTTGTGGGTGATGCTGGCTATATACTGGAACCATGGATGTTAACACCAATCAGAAATGCCCACACACACACACACACACACACACACACACACACACACACACACACACACACACACACACACACACACAAACACACACACTGAAGAATGCCATAATGAGGCACACGCACAAACTAGGAACATTGTATAGCATATGTCTGGGATGCTCAAGTCATGGTTATGCTGCCTTGACATATCAGGTAGAGCCCTGCAGTACTCTCCAGCCACATGTGCACACATGTTCATAGTATGTGCCATGCTACACAATATGATCTTGTGGAAACAGCTGCGGCAGAAACCTCACAGGGAAGAGACACACAGCTCCCCATCAATGCCAAGGTCACCACAGGCACAGGGGACTTGGAGGAGAACCCTCCTCAGCTTGTCCTGTAGATAGACATAGGCATGCCTAGTAAGCCCTGGCCTTGGCAAAGAGGCAACACATAGCACATACACTGACACCCTAGGGACTCAGGGACTAACACCTCTCTCTGACCTGCACACATAGTTAAAAGGATGCCACAAACATCACACTACCTATAACTTACCATGTATAAGCTGTGTACTGTGTGCATCCGAAAGAGTCAGCCCTGAAGCACTGTCCTCACAACTGCTGCTGCCACAAGTTAAGTCACCCTTCTTAACAATAAATGAATGGTGTAGTACACTGAGGTAGCATATGCATGGTATTGCTGTATGTATGCATGGGAATGGAGTGGGTTACTGGGATAGCAGCAGACAATGGACAGTTATGTGGGACAACAGGCACATACTGCCAGGTTCTGCCTGCCACACAATATGCAGTAAGCCCTGTATCAGCAACATTCCTGCACTATGTGAGGGACTTACAAACAGTGGGGTCATAGGACAAATGCATGGATCTCTATGTTGGATTCCCATACATAGTTCCAAAACTCCAACAACAGGAAAGCTGTACAAAGACATCAAGAAATGTGTAGCAAAGGCTCAAAAACAGGCACATGCCATAAAGACTGCTCTTAAAAGCATCAAAAGTGGATGCAATAACACCTGTTGCAGTAGCATGACTTCTCTGTAGTGTAGGCAAGAATTTTGAAACTCAAATGGCTGTCATAACTTTCTAACTTAAGTCTTAAATGATTTCCCTAATATTTGGCACACAACCACATGTGTAATGAAAAATTGAAACAAAATATGAGCCAAACACCTAGACAGTCAATGAAGATGTGTACAGTTGAGTGGTATGACCTCGCCCAACACATCCGTGTTCACATAGAACTGCAGTAACATGTATGTTTGTAAGTTAATAGCAACAGACCACACATTCCCAGTCCTGTCACAATCAACTTTATACCTTGTTCCAGTTCTACAATATGCAGGGGCAAATGTGTTCTTTATGTTTGTGGTTAATAGTGTCAGGAAGTACACAGCACTTACTGGTGGTTGTTGTGACCTACTGGTCTAACTATAGGACTGTGGTTGTCAGGGTCCATGGTTCCAGACTGACCATGGCAACAAATCTGCATGTCAGCTACACCTACAGTAGGAGTTATACAGACTGTCCAGAAGAAATATATGTTACTGTAGGAAACCTGGATGGTGGAGGGACAGGGGGCCACACATATGGATAGTACACACCTCTGAGTAACATACATGGTGCCTAGTACAACAGCAGGGTGGGACAGGTCAATGTACTGCCAGGATATAAAGAAGGTTTCCATGTTACTGAGTCAGTACTGGCAACAAGTCAGTGGGCATCATCCATACCCCTGGAATTACAGGGATTCACAGAATAGCCACACCTATGCCTCCTTTATCTGTTGTGCTTACTATAACTTTTCATTTGCCTGCCAAACTATTAGTAAACAAAATTGGTTGATGTGAAAATATCAATGACAGACAGTTGAGATGCAGACCTCATAACCCATAAGGAAAGGAAAACTAATACAAAAACCTTCTACCAACTGTCTACATTTGGATCAGAAATATTAAGACCCTTGTCCCCAAATCTGGGCTTGTGTACAACTGTCATCTATGTGTCTTTCTGGATATGTGTCTGTAAGAGTTTGACAGCTATGGCCATGTAGCCTTATAGCAAAGGTGCAACACAAACCTTCTGAGGACCACAGCAGATGTATGGGTCACAATGATGGGCAACCTGCTAAACATGTACAGTCAGAGGTGTGAAGTCCATAACCCCATGTGTGAGGTTACTTCTACCCCAGTCACACCTTAACTACAAATACATAACAGTGGCAAGTGTGGACAAAGCCTGTGACTGCAGTACACAAAGACCAAGAGACACATATAAGGGGGTGGGGGGGCAATAGCCACACAAACATAGATTGTGCACACTAGAACAATTTGTGCAGTACTATAAGTTCCCTGCACTGTATGGAGTCTGTAAACAAATGTCTGTCAGCGGTTCTTCACGTTAATCTAAACCAACCTGCCACTGACATACAAGGAAATCACAGTGCCACTGACATAACAGGAAATCAAAGTGCTATGTAGAATATACCACACATATTATGGAAACCTTTGCTCAGTCCAATGCACTCTGTACCTACCCCAGGATATGACTCACGTAATAAGGGTTGCACACAGCCAAGAGATCCCTCAGCCACTATAACACTGAGTTTCTGGACTGTTTACACTGGCTCATCAGCCAATTGGCTGTAGCACACAAAAGCCCGGACCAGAGTACATGTAGCTCTGAACTAGACTACCACTGTTACTATTAAAGATCATATAGGGCATGCTCCTGCACAGACAATTCCACCCCATGTCTGAACACATATCCCACTATAGAACTGTATTATCCATGTATGCCTTTGTATACAGACAGCTTTGGCTGCCTCTCCCCATCCATATCACACAGGATTACCCTCATCTATCTGTATGTGGCATATATAAGATAAAGCTGCATCTGTGGAGTGGCATATACATACACACACATACATACACACACACATATATATATATATATATATATATATATATATATATATATATATATATATATATATATATATATAGGTAACATATACATATATATAAAATATAGACATGCTGACAGAGAGAGAGAGAGGGAGATAGAGACTGACAGAGAGAAAGAAAGAGATAGAGTGAGAAACAGAGAGACAGACATCCTGAAAGCCATAGAGTGATGTAGTGGTGGAGACATTTGTGCAACAATTGTAAGCAGTGGCATGTGCAAGTACTTTGGTAAGCTCCACTGTGTAATAGGAGTGATGTTTGGGTTGTATTCTCATATCACCCACCTTGTGTGTGTTTCTGCATCATTTACACTTACATCTGTATACACACTCCAAACAGGCTTATGTCTGTGTAATGGTCACCGATTTAATGGCCCTGATACCAGTGTCCTCCACAATACTGGGCTATCTCTCAGCAGCTACTGATGTCATCCACCCCAAGGGCAGTGGCAGACACTCTTCAAATGCACAAAGCTAGTGGCACACTCGATAAGTACGTAGCACTATAATACATTCAACCAGATAGGTAGGGGCTCTAATTTCAGTACTGCTAACTGTGTGTCTCCGTGTGTATTGTTTGTAGGTTATGCCATTTTGAGGCCTGTTCCACCCAGTAACCCTCCTTTGCCCTACCTTACAAGGCTGTGAATGTCATTCACCCTAGAAGCACATTTGGACACTCCTCAACCATCTAAGGTTTGTGGCACTTGCGATAAATGTATAGTATATACATGCAATTAGATAGGTAGGGGTTCTGCTTTCAATACTGGCACCTGAGTGTATATATGTGTCTGAGTCTGTGTGTGTGTGTGTGTGTGTGTGTGTGTGTGTGTGTGTGTGTGTGTGTGTGTGTGTGTGTGTGTGTGTGTGTTTGTAGGTTATACCCCCATTGCCCTAATTTACAAGGGCTGCTGATGTTTATTCATCTTAGAAGCACATTTGAACACTCTGCAGCCATCTAAGCTTTGTGGCGCTTGCGATACGTATGTAGCACTATAGTGCATACAACTAGATAGGTACAGGTTTGAATCCCAATACTGTATACATATATATGTACGTGTGTGAATGAGTGATGCAGAATCCATGCGGACGTTGGTTATACTGTTTTAAGGCATGTTGGCCTCCTCACCATGGCATTACATCACAGGGCCTGTTGATGTCATCCACCTTAGATGCACCGTTTTAAACTCTGTAGACCATACCACTCCACTGTACAACTTATTGCAGAATGACCAGATGTTTGCCACATATATGTGGTCCATGTCTCATACCAAAGTGTTTTTCTGTCAAATCATTGTCAAATAATTGAGTGTTGATGTCAGAAATATTGACAGACATATGCATTTCATATGTCATACCCTACTGAAAGGTCATGCTGATGCAAAAACTATCACCCTATCAGTTGTCTAGGTCTGTAAGAGAAATATGTGAAAAGTGTCCCTATATCTTGTGAGTGTATCCCACAATTAATTAAGGCTTTTTCCATGTTAATTGGTGTATGATGTTGTGAGGTATGTCTCCAGCAGATAATCACCATGGTGCATGCGATAGGTATGTAGCCCTATAGCACAGACAACTAGATCGGTAGGGATTATAATTTGAATACTGCCAACTGTGTGAGTGTATGTGTTTGTGTATGTATAATCCCTGTAGCAGCATGGCTGTCATGCCTGTGTGTGCATGTGTGTGTGTGTGTGTGTGTGTGTGTGTGTGTGTGTGTGTGTGTGTGTGTGTGTGTGTGTGTGTGTGTGTGTGTGTGTGTGTGTGTGTGAGTTGGTTATACCATTTAGTGTGCCTGTTCCACCCTGTTAACTCTCCCATTGGCAACCTATTCAGGGCCTACATGGTTATACCATTTAGTGTGCCTGTTCCACCCTGTTAACTCTCCCATTGGCAACCTATTCAGGGCCTACAGATGTCATCCACCTTAGAAGCAAAGTTACACATTTTATAAATCAATGTCACTGTTGCATGTGCAATACCTAAATTGGTATGTAGTGTAGCTAACTAGATAGGTAGGTCTTCTAAACACAAAAGTGCCCACTCTGTGTGCATGTGTGTTTCAATGCATGTGCACATGCAGAATTGTGTATGTGGGTGAGATGGTTATAATATTATTAGAGCCTTGCAAACCCTCAGTGGCAATCCTTACACCACCTGCATATGTCAACTACCTGAATAGTAGTGGCAGACACACCTATACTATATAGGCTCTGAGGCACTTGTGTCATGTATATAGCAACAACATAGGTAAAACTCGCCAAGTAGGGGTTATACTCCCAACAATGGTAGTACATGGTTCATAGGTTCATAGGTTCATAGGTTCATACTAGGGTCTCTGCCCTAGGGCATTTATAAGCCTAGCCAGAATGTGTTTGGCTTTCACCACCCATTTTAAATTTATTTTGATATGCCCTTTTTCGAGGTTAGTATACTGTGCCTCTGTCTAACAGTGACACAGAAGTGATACCCGGGGTAAACCTATGATCTCCCATCCACTCATCAAGATTCCTCTTGAAGAGAGTCAGTGAGGGACTCTGCCTAACCTGGACTGGGATTTTATTCCAGAGTGAAGGGAGCCTCTGGGTTATGAATCTGTCCCTCCAGCATGTCCTATTTATTTCAGTGCTGAGGTTCAAGTCTCTCGAGCGCGTAGCTTGATGAGATTTGGATTTTCTGAGGTACAGCATGTCCATTAATTCCGGGTTGGACATGGCTTTATACGTCAGGCACAGATCGCCTCTGAACAGGCGGTATGCCACTGAGTAGAGCTGGAGTTTCTTTAACCGGGCAGCATATGGCATCTGTTTGAGCCCTTTGATCCTCTTGGTGAGGTACTTTTGGGGTCTTTCCAGTTGCTGCAGGTGTCTGGTAAGGTACATCCCAAAAGGGGCATTGTACTCAATTATGGGCCTGATGATGGATGAGTAAAGAGGCACGATGACCTCCCCTGATCTAGATGTGAATCCCTTCATGATTAGGTGGGCTATATAAAATGTTTTTCTAACCACTTTGGCCACGTGGTTGTCAAATGAGAGATTGCTATCAACTTGGGTCCCCAGGTCCCTAATTACTTCTTCTGTACTTAATGGATTTCCACCTATGTGGTAATTTGTGGGCACTTTGTTTTTGCCAAAGGGGATGACTATACACTTTTTGGCAATTGTATGTGTTTATAACCCTTGCAGTGGTGTGGCTGTGTTAGGGCCACCAGCATACCTCTCAAACCATCATAGAAGGACACGTGGATGAAGCCATACAGAAGAGTTGCATAAAGGCCAAATATTAGACTCAATCTTTACATATTGCCATGACACACATAAAAAGTAGACAGCATAGCAGCTTGTGCATTGGCATGCATCCCCTGAAGGTTATGTGTTCTGACCTGACAATATACATTATCATTCTTTAACATTATTCTGTCATGTTTTGCCTCATATGTGCCACAAAACCACTATGTCATGGGGAACGGAACAAACGCATGTGGCAATCATCAGAACATTTTGCAACAATATGTAGAGGAGAGAGGTATGGCCACCATGTGTCTCACCCTCCAAGTTGCAGTCCATGTTTGGTCAGGTGTCACCTGTGAAAATGACTCAAGCAATACTGAGGTTCCCAGAATGTAGGGCAACAAACATATCCTTAACATTGTCTACTAGTTGTATAAAGCAGTTATTTCACATCAGAATCACTTGAATGTTATGACAGATAGCTTGGCCCACTATTACTTGGAATCTATTTCTCAGAATTCCAGGTGAAAATAGATTGCCTGTGGCTTACCAGGTTCACCGATGACTGCAAACTGGGTACAATCATTGAATCCCCCAACGATGTTGTCATAATACAAAAGGGCTTACACAGACAAATGTTTGGTGCCAAAGCCACAGACTTAAACTAAATGCAAAAAAAAAAAGCATTACCATCCCTTTTGACAAAGGGGAAGTCCCTGCAAATTACAATATTAACAGTACCCCCTTAGCTCAAACCCTGTGGTGATAGATTGGAAACACAGGTTGATAGCAACCTTAACTTCGCTCACCATATATCCACGGTGGTAAGGAAGGACTTCTGTGCTGCACATCTCATAAGTAAGGGCATCACAACCACAACTAAGGATGTTATAACTCTCTTCTTCTCATCCCTCATTAGACCACTGATGCAGCACAGTGCTCCCTTCTGTATCTACCTTACCAGACATCTGCCGCAGCTGGAGAGTCCTCAAGGTTTTTCACCAAGAAAATTAAAGTTCTTCAACACATGACCTACATGGACAGACTGAAGGCCATGACACTGTACTCTGTATACTCTGTATCTTATAGGCTGCTGAGAGGTGACTTGTGCTTGGCCTACAGAGCAGTCTCGGACCCTGCTCGAATGGAAATGTTGCACATCTGTAAGTCAGATGGGACAAGATTCACTCACTCTAGGGTCTTAATGTTGCCTGTGACATTAACAGGACATGCTGCAGAGACAAATATGTCTTCCAGAGATTGCCATTCCTCTGGAACAAGCTCCCAAGTCATGTAAAACTGTGCTCCTCAATGACTCTATTAAACATAACTTAGAAAACTTGATAAGAGACTATAAATTTACTCTGGGGGTGTCACTTATGTGCTTCTTGGATAACGGCAATCGATGCTTTTCATAGACTCATGCTATAAATATAGACCATACAACTTAGTCAATAAGGGAACAAAGGTATAACATGGCTAGGCTTATAAAGGCCCTAGGGCCAATAGCCTAATAACCTCTTAAGAACCTATGAATCTATAAGAAATAAAGTGTGCACAAGTCTGCCTCAATAACCAATTCATAAAATGCAACATTTCCTCAAGAGTATAAAGGGAATGAGCACTGTTCTCATGGGAATGAACTTTCAACATCCACCCTTAGAATAAACTAAACATTGGCCACTTACAGAGCTAAATCTCTAGCCTACTACACCCAAGACCCTTTTTCCCTCACTTTCTCTGTGAACCACAATGCCTTCCAGTGCACCTTACCCATTGGTAACTGCCTTTCATACAAGTTATTATTTTCACACACACACCCCACACACACACCCCACACACACACACACACACACACACTCACACACACACACACACACACACACACACACACACACACACACACACACACACACACACACACACACACACACACACACACACGCATGCACACATGCATGCACACACATGCATGCACACACACATACGTCCCAGGGGAGGCTAGCAGAATTCTCCTATTCCTCCAAACATTCTTCCCGGGGTGGAAGTACTGCCACCACCTTGGAAAAGTCAGCGACTTCCAGAGACTTAATGTTCTTCATTATGTCAAAACATATCATACATATTAATATTTTCACTGTTAGTAGGCACAAGCAATGTAGCTAAATGAAGATGGGTGCCACAGGTTATTAACCTACCCTGCTTAATTATAACCCTCCTCTCAGTTGATAAATAACAGTAATATATAAATATTAACATGACCACTGCAGGGATTTAAAACTGAATAAATAAACTGAAAAATAAATGCAAACAGTGAAATTACAGATTAAATATGCAGAGGAATAAGAAAGTAGAGAAGGAATATAAAAATAACAGTAAGTTGCACAGGAGCATTTTAGGGAAATGTTCTGCTTAGGCTAGCTACATACAGCTAACTACCTATAGTTAGCGAAACATCAGATACAGGCAGGGACTACACATTCCTTTACCTTTTTTGTCTTACAGATTATTCATGACACTATGAGGGGTGGGGATGTGGAAGCTTATACACTTGAGATGGAACTCAGATGGATTATAAGGTGCAGAGCTGATTCAACCCCTGGGTTGAATGATAAAGTTAGTCTACAACCTTTTTTGAAAAGAATGAAGTTAGGTAAAGCTGTGAATAAATAAAATTAAATACAAAATAATATATATAATATATTTTATTATTTTTGAACAGTCACTTTTGCTTGTTTTTAACTGTTGTTTTATCTATGTTTCATAATGGATGTTTTCATAGTAGAAGCTTCATGAATATTTTATTGTTTAATTAATTGGTTTGAGCAACACCCTGTTGTTAATTGTTGAAGCTATTTAATGACTGTGTGATGTGTATGCTGCTACAGTCTGAGGAAGCCATTCTGGTGAAAGCGCTTACTACTGCATGCAATAAAGAAGGTTTTTTATCGTTTTGGACGTTGTGGACTGCTTTCTGGTTTTGCTTTTTATTTGCCATTGCTGCTTAGTACTACTTGCTGGTGTCTGCAGAGGAATGCAGTATTTTTGTGACTTTGCGAACAAGCAGTGTTGAGTTTTACAAGCCCTCACGTTCCTGTACACAAGGTTTTTATTTTTATGCTACATGTTTTAACAGGAACATGGTCTCTCTGTGCTTGCCTTTTATTCTTGATTTGGTTTATTTCGTGTTTGTAGTTTTGCACGGTGAGCATGGCTTGTACTGGAGGAGATGAAATTGAATTAGCGTACATACCTGACGTCAATGACACTGTTTGACGGAAGCTAGGAAGATTCAATGACTGTGTGGCTGGTAAGGAGAATGTCCTGCTAATGTTTGAGCCAGAAGATACACGTGGATCCGAAACGGATAACGTAGATGACCTGGTGGTCCTAGCCGAAGAATTGGATACTTTGGAAGCAGAATTTGTTAAATTAAAGAGATTACAACTGCAAAGACACCATTTTGAGGCTTGCCTCAAAAAACGGATAATTCCTAGGGGGCTGAGAGTACTTAAAATGCCAACTTCAGGTAACCATTTTCCTGATTTATTGTTACAATGGCAAAAATTGAACATGGACTTAAGCTTTAATTATATGAAGCTACTGATAGAGTATCATACACCAGAGGAAGAAGCGTTACGTGAGAGAGTGGTTCATTTGCATGGGTCTATCACTTCGAAGTATTCTTCTTCGAAGGCCAGTGCTGGCATGGATAGACTCATGGAGAATGTGTTACTTTATGAGAAACGTTTACTTGATCAGAAAAAGCAGAAGATTGAGAGAGATGTACATGATTTCAAAAACGGCCAAGTCTTTACTTGACCGAGGACAATGTCGGTGAGAACTGAAGGAAAGAACTTTTCGACTAATGTTAATGCAACTAATAAGACTGTTTCACATAGTGTTGATTCTAACAGTAACAGTGATAGATTGACTGATGTAAATAAATGTGTGAATGATTTGGGGGTGGGGGAAGCTCCTGTCCCTGCTGTTGAATCGGTTAATAATGTGAATTTGTATCCATCTGTAGTTACTGTGAATAGGAATACACACTCTGATACTCTGGTTTCCTCTAATGTTGAGACAACTAATCAGAGTACTCGATCAGTGAGAGCTGATGATTTAGTTGTTAGGAAGAAAACTACTAACAATAGTATTAACAAAGAAGGGAATGATAACATTAATTTAAGGGATATCCCTTTCCCAATACAGTCTCCTCGTTTCAGGGGGAGAACACGCTCTATGAGCAGAGGTCGCCAGAAAAGAAAAGTAGTGGAAACAGAACATGTTGGCCCAACTATAAAGAAAATGTGGGCTACGAAGGAGAATCGATTGTGATTAACTTATCCAGCAGGATGTTAAGTAGAGAGGAGGAATATGTACTCAATAAGGGTCTAACTTTCATACCCAGTAAGTTTAGTGATATTACAGACACAGTGATTGATGTCAAAATGTTTACCAGGAACATCCAATTGAAACTTGATTATGGTATGTGTGAGAGCAGTCCTAATATAGGTAGTACTAGGACTGAGTTTAAACCAGTGAGTACGTATGTACCTATTTTGAACCCTGTTTTAGAGACATATACTAAATTAGTAGAACAAGATTTACATATATACTATAGTAGTCACAATGTTAAGAATAAGAGGAAGAAGAAGAATTTGACATACAAACAGAGACAAGCTTTGTGTGATTTGAAGAGAGATGATTCTATAGTAATAACTCCTGCTGACAAGGGAGGTCCCATCATAGTGATGAGTACAGAAGATTATTTCCTGAGTGATACTAGATTTTATTCCAAATTGAACATGGATGAAGTGAGGAATAAAGTATTCCGGGTATACGACACGATAGATGACCTGTATAAAAGTGGTGTTATAGATAAGGACCTTTTCAGGTTTCTGAGGGTTAATAATCCACTTATACCTGTTTTGAAAGGCCTCCCGAAGGTTCATAAAAACCTACATAATCCCCCGATGAGACCGATAGTGTCAGGACAGGGGTGGTTAACACAACCTTTCTCATTGTTCATTGAACGACATCTTAGACCAGTAGTTGAAGCTAATGTTAATATTTTAAAAGATAGCAAACAGTTTTTAGTTAGTTTGTATGAATGCATGACTAAATTTGATGAAAGGAAAGAATATTTTTTGGTTACTTTGGATGTAGTCAGTTTATTTACTATGATCCCTAATGGTAGTGGAGTTGAAAGTGTACAGGATTATTTGAAGAAATACACGACCATGGACAATAGTTTGATTGAGTTAATAGCTCTGTTCCTAGAAATTATTTTGGATAACAACGTGTTTGTTTTTGCAAAAGAGTTATTTATCCAGAATGATGGCGTAGCTATGGGCACGTCATGTGCCAATAGCTACGCCAACGTTGTCATGGCTGAATGGGAGAATGTAGTATTGCTCCCCAGTTCTGAATTTAAGCAATATGTCCCTTTTTATAAGAGGTTCGTGGATGACCTTTTTTTAATTTGGGATGGTAATGAGGAACAGTTACTACAGTTCAAGAGCTTTATAGATAGCACTACTAGTTATCTTAAATTTACCATGAGTTATTCAAGGAGTTATATTTCTTTTTTGGATGTAGATGTTATTAGATTAGACAATGGACTACTTAATACATCGGTACATAGGAAAATGTGTTATAAAAATACTCTGCTCCATAGAACAAGCATGCATCCACTACATGTATTTGAAAATGTTGTAAAGGGGCAGACCATGAGGGCGTCCCGACTGAATCCCTCTGATAGTGGCTTTATGGTTGAAGCTGAGAATTTAAGAACCATGTTTTTGAGGAGGTCTTATAAGGAAGCGGAAATAAACAGGGCTTTGACTGACACATATAGTCTGAGAGGAACTAGAGCCTGCTCTTATTTCTCTAGTAATTTTAAGGCCGAGGAGTTAGTTACTCAAGGACAGGCACATAAGGCGAATGTTACAGTGAATGTACCTATTTATTATACTAGTGATGTAACCAATATAAAATATATTATAGAAAAATATTGGGATGTGCTCACTGTAGATGAAGATGTTTCTAAATTAGTAGTAATAAGACCTAGATACACATACAAGAACAAGATGAACTTGAAAAGTATGTTGTGTCATAAGGAAGGTGTGAGGTACATGACGTCGGATTTTAATACGGTTGCATGTGGTAGTTGTAATCAGTGTAGTTTTATTAACAATAGTAATATATTTGAACAGCCTGTCACTGGACAAATCTTTTCTTTTTCCACAGGGACTAATTGTAGGTCAGTAAATGTGATTTATCTCGCTAGTTGCACTGCCTGCCAAGCGTTTTATATTGGCAAAACCAATAGGCAGTTGAGGTTGAGAATTAGGGAACATCTTTATAAAATGAGAATAGGTGATATCACTAATGCACTAGCGAAACATCAGATACAGGCAGGGACTACACATTCCTTTACCTTTTTTGTCTTACAGATTATTCATGACACTATGAGGGGTGGGGATGTGGAAGCTTATACACTTGAGATGGAACTCAGATGGATTATAAGGTGCAGAGCTGATTCAACCCCTGGGTTGAATGATAAAGTTAGTCTACAACCTTTTTTGAAAAGAAGGAAGTTAGGTAAAGCTGTGAATAAATAAAATTAAATACAAAATAATATATATAATATATTTTATTATTTTTTGAACAGTCACTTTTGCTTGTTTTTAACTGTTGTTTTATCTATGTTTCATAATGGATGTTTTCATAGTAGAAGCTTCATGAATATTTTATTGTTTAATTAATTGGTTTGAACAACACCCTGTTGTTAATTGTCGAAGCTATTTAATGAGTGTGTGATGTGTATGCTGCTACAGTCTGAGGAAGCCATTCTGGTGAAAGCGCTTACTACTGCATGCAATAAAGAAGGTTTTTTATCGTTTTGGACGTTGTGGACTGCTTTCTGGTTTTGCTTTTTATTTGCCATTGCTGCTTAGTACTACTTGCTGGTGTCTGCAGAGGAATGAAGTATTTTTGTGACTTTGCGAACAAGCAGTGTTGAGTTTTACAAGCCCTCACGTTCCTGTACACAAGGTTTTTATTTTTATGCTACATGTTTTAACAGGAACGTGGTCTCTCTGTGCTTGCCTTTTATTCTTGATTTGATAAATATTAACATGACCACTGCAAGGATTTAAAACTGAATAAATAAACTGAAAAATAAATGCAAACAGTGAAATTACAGATTAAATATGCAGAGGAATAAGAAAGTAGAGAAGGAATATAAAAATAACAGTAAGTTGCACAGGAGCATTTTAGGGAAATGTTCTGCTTAGGCTAGCTACATACAGCTAACTACCTATAGTTTAAAGATTATTGAACTTATACTGTTATAAGTTCCAAGATTATTGCAAGCAGAAAGTACAGATAGCAAGCTTATGTTTATTTATATATTTGTTTATTTATTTATTATCATTTGTTAACCGGGTTGGTCCAACTGAGCCAAGGACCCATTTTCAGTGGATACCCCAAGGAGAAATGCTCCAGATACAATTGCAGTCATACAAGAAAGAGCTAAAATTCCAATAGGTATATTAGCAAGAACTTATACATCAACACTAAAGTAACTATATTATACAGTCGTGTACTATTTTTAGATCACAAATACAAGAACAGCAAGATAATCTATATGCAAAAATAATTACAAGCACAAAATATAGGTTTACAGTAATAATATCATTAGAAAAAGAAAAAAAGACAAAAAGAAAAAATAATTAGAGTAAGAAAATAGAATTAGGAAGAAAGCAGTTACATGTCAGGTAGCAGCTTGACAAGGACAGGACTAGGTCTTTTATAGGTAGTATTTAAGTTTTAGATTGAATTGGAACTTATGGGGGATACTTCTTATATTAAGAGGAAGGGAGTTCCAGGTGTGAGCAACTGAGCATTTATATAGGGACTTTCCAATATATTTTGATGGTTTGTATATGTCCAGAAGATGTTTGTCAGATGTACAAAGCTGACATTGGGGGTTATAATGAGATACAATATTAGAGATGGTGGGGCAGGAAGTAGGATTATAGAGAACTGAATGTGTAATATGCAACTCTGGAAGAAGATGAAGTTGTTTAGGGAATTCGGGCCATTGTAATGACTTGAAGGCGAGGCAGTGGTGGGATTTATAGGAGAGATTGGAGGCAAATCTAGCTGTTTTATTTTATGTCTGCTTTAATTTGGAAAGAAGATATGACTGTTGGTTAGTAAGGACTGGTATTGCATACAGAAGACAGGGTAAGATAAGAGACAGGGCAAGGGAGGGTTTGGTGCAGGGTGAAAGCGATTTATGATTGCGATACAGGAGATCAGGTTTTTGGTGGGTTTTTTTATGCATTGATTGCTATGCAAGTCAAATTTTGTTCATTGTCAATAGTGACACCAAGTAATTTAGTATGGAGTTAAGGTCAAATGATGTTATTGTTAAGGGAGGTGATGGAGAAAGAGGATTTATGTTGTGCCAGTATTTTAGGAAGGAAGAGCAGAAGTTTAGTTTTTTTAGTTTTTACATGGAAGTTTAATTTTTACATGGAAGTGTTCAACTCAATACCTTCAAACCAAAGACAAAAAGACAGACAAAAGATCAGTCTTAAATATCTATTTATTCCATTTCTTCAGTTATGTTCTCATGATACGATTTCCTTTTTCAGAAAACATTGCATCAGTTTATTTTAATAGTTTGCTTTCCCACAGCAAAAGTAACTAAACCAGTTCTTCCACCTTCAAAGGCAAGAGATTAATTACATCAACCTATAACAATAGACACTACCAAACAAGGCGTTTCTTGCCTATATTTTACTGTCTGCTTTCTTTTCATAGTTATAGTCTGCTCCATTTTTGAAGTGGATAGCAATTAAATTTTAAGACCTGCTAGCACAAGAGATGCAAGAGGTTATACCTACATTTTCAAACAGTAGATTCATATGTTTCCTTTTCCTACAGTTCCTTTACATTTAAAAGAGAAAAGATCACAGGTTTCATACATTTTGCAGACTTAATGTGTTACTAATAGTAAATAAAATTGAGAAAAAAAAAACACATAACATCTTTAAATCAGTTTTCCTAGCCTGGTATCAACCCTTTTACTACAAATACTATCAGTTAACATTATAATTTCAATGATAGAGTGAGAAAAGTTGATCTTTTTGTATATTGTCGGAAGAAGGGTGGGAAAAATCATTTTAAATAATAAGTATTATAGGATGATGTCATAGAAGAGCTTTGTATCTTAAAGGAATTTAGTTGGATGTGCAATTATTGTGTAAATGGTTTTAGAAAATGTGAAAATAGTAAAAACAATAAAGAGAAAAAACTTCACATATAACATATCTAAATAAACTCTAATATTACACTGGAATTTTCTACCCATATTACTATGTCTTTGCAGTCTCAGTCTTTCACTTGCTTCTACACATTGAATTATTTCCTAGACTTCATCTCCATTCCTGACACAATAGAGTTCCATTACCACTGTCCTATTTTTCCAAAGGTACCTCTACATAGCACTCACTTGCCATTTTTCCTGTTACTCTCTCCTCCCACCATCAACCTGCCAATTTTTTTATTAGTATTCCTATTCTTCTTTTTTCCTTCTCTAATACAATTTGTCCCTACTCATTTATGGGCATTCTTTTTCATCTTCACAATTTCCTTCTTTCACACCTTTAGTTTCTGTAACCACACTGTATCCAATCTTTCCCTTTTAATTCTAATCAGTTTAGTAGGTCTCTTTACTAGATTGTAATGCCATTTTCTTTTTCCTGCCACTGACTTACTCTTCCTTAAGAGCTGGACTCCCAAAAGGTATTTGAGCATGCCACAAGGGAGCGCCAATGATTTTTCATCTCTGATACAAGATAGGTCAAAGCTTCTGCCTGTCAGCAACCTTATCAGTCATTTGTGTATTGCTTTCTAGGTAATGTTTTGATCTCACTTACACACCTAGCTTTCTCTCTGTCTCTGTCCTTCTCTCTCAATTAGTTCCTCAATTCATAGCCTTTCCCCACTGGCCTAATACCTCCAGCATGTTTTTATGATAAACATTCTCATCCAGAACCTTTTATGCATTGCCCACACATATATAATAAATTTTTAGTGTAGTGCAGCCTATTTGGACAAGACTTGTAGCACAAAGCAGTCACCATGATTAATTATATGCCAGATAGTACTCCACAACCATGTTAGCTAGAAGTTATAGTTAAATATGTTAACATGCAAATCAGTTAAAACATTAGTGCTCCACAATTATGTTAGCTACATGTTATAGTTAAATATGTTAACATTTATTTCAGTTAAAATATTAGTACTCCACAATTATGTTAGCTACATGTTATAGTTAAATATATTAAACTTTATATCAGGTAAAACATTAACATTTATATCACTCCAGCATGCACTTGAATTTCAAGGATTTGTTTTGGTAGTTGTTGATGTTCTCTATTCACATACCACATTCTTACCACATTACTGACACTTGTAGATTAAGAAATTTGACAAATACAGTTCTTCATGGTGAAGCAGCATTGGGACCAACTCATTACAATGCCAGAATATGACTCAATCACATTATCAATAATGTGATTGTTCGAGTCAAACAAACAATCACATTAAGAATAATGCTACATCATTTCTTAAAAACAGAACAGCAAGAACCCGATGGATACACTTTCCTGTCCTTTTTCTACTAGATGTAGATATAGACATATATGAAGATACGTGTGTATGTGTGTGTGTGTGTGTGTGTGTGTGTGTGTGTGTGTGTGTGTGTGTGTGTGTGTGTGTGTGTGTTAGTGTGTTAGGAAATCCTGACTCTTTCAAGAAGGTCAGAATTTGAGCTTCCTAAAATTATCACAGTTTGTTACATGAGTTGGTTGGCTCTCAAAGACATCTTGAGAAAAATATTAGATATCAATATGCCCTTCAATATAAGATGAGCTGCCTTTTAAATCACATTAAGTAGTTTATTAGTTAATGAGTTGGTTAACTAGTACAAAAAGCTGGTGAGTATATATTAAATTTGGGAGATGCTATAACGCCACTCTATTTTTAAGCAGGACTAGTTCCAGGTCACAGAATGGTAGCAGAAAAAAGCCCATGTAGACATATTTAGTATATATGTTTTAAAAATCTAAATACCTGTGATGTATGTTCACTTTTTTTAAAATTCTAGTTATCACAATAGGATCTAAGCATAACATTTCACATATTACATTAAACATTATTGCATTTTATAGTAGTTTTCATATGCTTTCTTTTACTCTCATGTACAGGGTGATCAGTTAACTTCTAAAATCCTAGCTAATACCTTAAAATATGAAGCATATCTAACAGAAACCTGTCTATTATTCATTATAGTATTTTCATTTCTAACCCTACTGGTACTATGCAGATCGTAGAGTTAACATACTATAATAGTTGTAATAACTATTATGTAGAAAATATTCTGTGTTTATCAAACAATTATATTAGCAATGTGCTACATCATTTCCTCAAAACAAAATAGTCAGACCTGATAAGAATGATTGCAAGCACTTCACTTGGACTAAAAATAAACATAGGTGGTAATTCATTAAGGTTTACATGGAAATAATCTCTATGTAAGCATAGTGTCATGGTTCGAACATGGAGTTCAGAGCCTTTGTGATCCAGCAAACAGTGATGGGGGTGTTAATGAGCCTCCCAGCACTGTTCAACCACAGATGTGATTTCGGGATGTAAATCACCTCATTTGCTGGAGAAAACCATGCAAATGAGGTGATTTAACAAACCAGGAAGCAGACAGGCATCCATGTATGACAACTCAAAGTAACGCACATATTAGTTGCATCAGGCATGCCAATGGCCAAAACTATGGCCATTGGCATGTAAAACTGATGCAAAATATAAAAAAAATCAAAGGTTAATTTCACATGCATATATGCTATGTGCAAGCAGAGTGCAATGACACCCAAGCATGGGATCTGACAAAATATAAAATTAAAATACTAAAAGAGGATTATTTAAGCTAAAAGTAAATTCCCCATTATACTGGGCAGCATGCAGACTCATACCATGGCAGGTAACATTGGTTGCTAAAGACACAGGCTCTCGCGTAGTGCTGTAACTAGGGTATAGGTAATTAGGTGCATTCAAATTAGCTAAGTTTACTCAATAGCAAAATGGGCCACCATGTCTGCAGGTATCTAACCATGTAGGGGCTATAATGCAGTGGTGTAGGCAGAAGAGGCAGCTGACATGAAAAGGGTGTGTGTCATGCTTAGTGTAAACACATTGGAGCTTTCAAGTCCAGACAAATGCAGTACTAAAAGTGGGGCAAAAGGCCAGAAATAGGGATGATTTTTAAATATTGCTGTTACAAATTTAAAAAGTTGATAGAATGACATGTTTTGATATATATATATTTAAAATGGTTATATCTTTTCCACTGTATTTGTATCATGAAAGAGACATATAGAAATATATAACTGAAAGCTTGGACAGCTCCATTAGCTTAGTGGTTAGACTTCTGGTTTTGTATGCAGTAGTTCATGGTTCGAATATGAAGACAAGCTATTCAGCTTTTACATGGGAAAGCATTGTCAAATGATTTTATTTTATTTAATGATGTAGTAATTGATATTTGTTATCCAGGGTAGTGTAGCTGGTCCACATTTCCAGTGTCAGTGGATATATGATGTGAACTCACCCATGTAAATGCAAGTGTCCCATACAGTACAGTCACACCCCAAGGTAATGTAATCAAAGCATGTAGGGTGACATCATATAATGTAAAATCTATACACTTAATATGTCAGTAATGAGTAATTAATTTCCAGTTAGTACATTTATGAGTTTAGCCATGGTGGTGACGCGGTAGCATTGTCACCTCACAGCAAGAGGTTCTCCCATTCGATTCTCGGCTGGAGCACCTTCTGAGTTGAGTCTGCATGTCCTCCCCATGGTTGAGTGGCATTCGAAAGACATGCATGAATGGGCGCGCCCTTGTTGAAGTTTGGGTGTCAGGCTGGCTCCTCGGCACTGTAAAAATCTACTGCCAATCATTAGCAGACCAGAGTTCTGCTGTGGCAATCCCTAACAGCTGAAAGAACAACATTTAAATAAAAACTGAGCAATGCTTAGTAGTGCTTAGCTCTGCTTACCCAGTTTGAGCATTGCTTAGAAGTTTAATTCTAAACAGCATTCAGCCCAGCTAAGTGGATTTGTGCACCGCACTACTCAGCATTTCTGAAACCAGCTAAGCACTGCTAAGCAAGGGGATGTGTCTGAGACTGCTTAGCTATGCTTAACTGGTTTCAGAAATGCTGAGCGTGTTTGTATCCAGGGAAGGGCCTTTTCTACTCAGCAATGTTTCCACTAGCTGCAACAGTTTTCAAGGCTTAAAACTGTAGGAAATGGGAATAAAAAGAAAATAGCAGACAAAAGGCAATCAACTATAAACGACTAATAAGGCCTCTGCCACTCACAGTGGTGCATTCAGACACCTCAATAATGCAGCTGGCAGGTGGAATGTATCATAATCAGCCTATCACACAGGCATCATCTGTGGCACACCAGTATAAAGTATGCAAATACCTTTCAATCTGGTTTTCCCACATACTCTGTACCATTGCAGTACACACTTGGGAATTTTAACTGACAAAATGATAGGGGCTGCTGCTGCTTTGTTACGTCTCTATGTGCTACCGACTAAAGGAGGTAATGACAATGATGCTGACAATAGACCCAGACTTTGGAGGAGAAGAGTACCCAGACCCTGGGTAACCTATCAGGGGCTACATAAGCTAGAGATAGTAGAGTGCTACAGGGAGGACAGGGACATATTTCAGCAACTAACTGAGCTCTGTTGGCCTCACCTCAGACCCAGAGCCAAAAGAGGGGAACCCATCCCAGTGGAAACAAAGGTATGTGTAGCCTCAAGAATACTAGCTACAGGTACTTTCCAAAGACCTACTGAGTACATCATGTGGGTCTCACAGGCATCCACATCCATGGTACTCCACCACTTCCTGGATGTCATGCTAAGACATACCAGTGAGCTCATATATTTCCCCAGCATCCCTGAGGAGAGGACCAACAATATGCATCTCTTCTACCATGTAGCAAACTACCCAGAGGTACTGGGTGCCATAGACTGCACCCATATCCACATCAAAGCATCACTCGGTGAAGAGGGTAGAGTCTACGTCCACTGCAAGGGCTTCACTCCATCAACTGCTGGGCTGTGTGCAATGCCCAGGCCATTATCATCTATGTGTCTGCTGGCAGCCCTGGCAGTTATCATGACTCCCACATCTGGCATGCCTCACAGCTGTACCAGGCATTTGCTTGGGGCAGATCCCATACGGCCATCTTGTGGGTGATGCTGGCTATGTACTGGAACCATGGATGATAACACCAATCAGAAATGCCCCCCCCACACACACACACACGCACACACACTGAAGAATGCCATAATGAGGCACACGCACAAACTAGGAACATTGTCGAGCATGTGTTTGGGATGCTCAAGTTACGGTTATGATGCCTTGACATATCAGGTAGAGCCCTGCAGTACTCTCCAGCCACATGTGCACACATGTTCATAGTATGTGCCATGTTACACAATATGATCTTGTGGAGACAGCTGTGGCAGAAACCTCACAGGGAAGGGACACACATCCCCCCACCAATGCCAAGGTCACCACAGGCACAGGGGGACTTGAGGAGGACCCCCCTCAGCCTGTCCTGTAGGCAGACATAGACATGCCTAGTAAGCCCTGGCCTTGGAAAAGAGGTAACACATAGCACATACACTGACACCCTAGGGACCCAGGGAATGACACCTCTCTCTGACTTGCACACACAGTTAAAAGGATGCCACAAGCATCACACTACCTATAACTTACCATGTATAAGCTGTGTTTTGTGTGCATCCAACAGAGTCAGCCCTGAAGCACTGTCCTCACAACTGCTGCTGCCACAAGTTAAGTCACTCTTCTTAACAATAAATGAACGGTGTAGTACACTGAGGTAGCATATGCATGGTATTGCTGCATGTATGCATGGGAATGGCGTGGGTTACTGGGATAGCAGCAGACAATGGACAGCTATGTGGGACAACAGGCACATACTGCCAGGTTCTACCCGCCACACAATATGCAGTAAGCACTGTATCAGCAAAATCCCTGCACTATGTGAAAGACTTACAAACAGTGGGGTCATAGGACAAATGCATGGATGTCTATGTTGGAGTCCCACACATAGTTCCAAAACTCCAACAGCAGGAAAGATGTACAAAGCCATCAAGAAATGTGTAGCAAAGGCTCAAAAACAGGTACATGCCATAAAGATTGCTCTTAAAAGCATCAAACATGGCTGCAATAACACCTGTTGTAGTAGCATGACTTTTCTGTGGTGCAGGCAAGAAGTCAGAAACTAAAATGGCTGTCATAACTTTCTAACTTAAGTCTTAAATGATTTCACTAATATTTGGCACACAACCACATGTGTAATGAAAAATGGAACAAAAATATGAGCCAAACATATGGACAGTCAATGAAGATGTGTACAGTTGAGTGGTATGACCTCCACCAATACATCTGTGTTCACATAGAACTGCAGTAACATGTATGTTTTAAGGTAATAGCAAAAGACCACTCATTCCTAAGCCTGTCACAATCAACATGATACCTTTTTCCAGTTCTACAATATGCAGGGGCAAATGTGCTCTGTATGTTTGTGGTTAACAGTATCAGGAAGTACACAGCGCTTACTAGTGGCTGTTGTGACCTACTGGTCTAAATATAGGACTGTGGTTGTCAGGGTCCATGGTTCCAGACTGACCATGGCAACAAATCTGCATGTTAGCTACACCTACAGTAGGAGTTATGCAGAAATATATGTTACTGTAGGAAACCTGGATGGTGGAGGGACAGGTGCCCACACATACAGATAGTACACACCTCTGAGTAACGTACATGGTGCCTAATACAACAGCAGGGTGGGAGAGGTCAGTGTAGTGCCAGTATATAAAGAAGGCTTCCATGTTACTGTGTCAGTACTGGCAACAAGTCAGTGGGCACCATCCATACCCCTGGAATTACAGGGATTCACAGAATAGCCACACCTATGCCTCCTTTATCTGTTGTGCTTACCATAACTTTTCATTTGCCTGGAAAACTATTAGTATTAGTAAACAAAATTGGTTGATGTGAAAATATCAATGACAGACAGTTGAGATGCAGACCTCATAACCCATAAGGAAAGGAAAACTAATACAAAACCTTCTACCAACTGTCTACGTTTGGATCAGAAATATTAAGACCCTTGTCCCCATATCTGGGCTTGTGTACAACTGTCATCTATGTGCCTGTCCAGATGTGTGTCTTTAAGAGTTTGACAGCTATGGCCATGTAGCCTTATAGCAAAAGTGCAATACAAACCTTCTGAGGACCACAGCAGATGTATGGGTCACAATGATGGACAACCTGCTAAACACGTACAGTCAGAGGTGTGAAGTCCATAACCCCGTGCATGAGGTTACAACTTCTACCCCAGTCACACCTTAACTACATATACATAACAGTGGCAAGTGTGGGCAAAGCCTGTGACTGCAGTACACAAAGTCCAAGAGACACATATAAGGGGAGGAAGCAATGGTCACACAAACATAGATTGTGCACACTAGAACATTTTGTGCAGTACTATAGGTTCCCTGCACTGTATGGAGTCTGTAAACAAATGTCTGTCAGTGGTTCTTCACGTTAATCTAGACCAATCTGCCACTGACATACAAGGAAATCACAGTGCCACTGACATACCAGGAAATCACAGTGCTATGTAGAAAATACCACACATATTATGGAAACCTTTGCTCAGTCCAATGCACTCTGTACCTACCCCAGGATATGACTCACGTAATAAGGGTTGCACACAGCCAAGAGATCTCTCAGACATTATAACACTGAGTTTCTGGACTGTTTACACAGGCTCATCAGCCAATCGGCTGTAGCACACAAAAGCCTGGACCAGAGTACATGTATCTCTGGACTAGACTACCACTGTTACTATTAAAGATCATACTGGGCATGCTCCTGCACTTAGACAATTTCACCCCATGTCTGAACACACATCCCACTATAGAACTGCATTATCCATGTATGCCTTTGTATACAGCCAGCTATTGCCTGCCTCTCCCCATCCATATCACACAGGATTACCCTCATCTATCTGTAGGTGGCACATATAAGATATAGCTGCATCTGTGGAGTGTCATATATATATATATATATATATATATATATATATATATATATATATACATATATATAACAGAGATTGACAGACAGAGAGAAAGAAAGAGATAGAGTGAGAAAGAGAGAGACAGACACCCTGAAAGTCATAGAGTGATGTAGTGGTGGAGACATTTGTAAAACAGTTGTAAGCATTGGCATGTGCAAGTACTTTGGTAAGCTCCACTGTGTAATAGTAGTGATGTTTGGGTTGTATTTTCACATCACCCACCTTGTGTGTGATTCGGCATCATTTTCACTTACATCTGTATACACACACAAAATAGGCTTATATCTGTGTAATAGTCACCGATTTAATGGCCCTGATATCAGTGTCCTCCACAATAGTGGCCTATCTGTCAGCAGCTACTGATGTCATTCACCCCAAGGGTAGTGGCAGACACTCTTCAAATGCATAAAGCTTGTGGCACACTCGATAAGTATGTAGCGCGATAATACATTCAACTAGATAGGCAGGGGTTCTAATTTCAGTACTGGTAACTGTGTGTCTGAGTGTGTATTGTTTGTAGGTTATACAATTTTGAGGCCTGTTCCACCCAGTAACCCCTCCATTGCCCTACTTTACAAGGTCTGCAGATGTCATTCACCCTAGAAGCACCTTTGGAAACTCCTCAACCATCTAAGCTTTGTGGCACTTGCGATAAATGTGTAGTACTATAGTACATACAACTATATAGGTAGGGGTTCTGCTCTCAATACAGGCACCTGAGTGTATATATGTGTATGTGTCTGAGTCTGTGTGTGTGAGTGTGTGTGTGTGTGTGTGTGTGTGTGTGTGTGTGTGTGTGTGTGTGTGTGTGTGTGTGTGTGTTTGTAGGTTGTACCCCCCCATTGCCCTACTTTACAAGGGCTGCTGATGTCATTCACCTTAGAAGCACCTTTGAACACTCTTCAGCCATTTAAGCTTTGTGGTGCTTGAGATAAGTAGGTAGCACTATAGTACATGCAACTAGATGGGTAGAGGTTCTAATCTAGGTACTGGCAACTGAGTCTGTGTATTTGCATTGTGAGGCCTGGTCCACCCAATAATCCCCTTTTTGCCCTACTTTACAAGTGCTGCTGATGTTTATTCACCTTAGAAGCACTTTTGAACACTCTGCAGCCATCTAAGCTTTGTGGCGCTTGCGATAAGTATGTAGTACTATAGTACATACAACTAGATAGGTACGGGTTTGAATTCCAATAGTGTATACATATATATGTACGTGTGTGACTGAGCAATGCAGAATCCATGTGGGCGTTGGTTATACTGTTTTGAGGCCTGTTGAACTACTCACCAAGGCATTACATCACAGGGCCTGGTGATGTCATCCACCTTAGATGCACCGTTTTAAACTCTGTAGTCCATACCACTCCACTGTACAACTTATTGCAGAATGACCAGATGTTTGCCAAATATATGTGGCACATGTCTCATACCAAAGGGTTTTTGCTGTCAAATCATTGTCAAATAATTGAGGGTTGATGTCAGAAATATTGACAGACATATGTATTTCATATGTCATACCCTACTGAAAGGTCATGCTGACACAAAACCTGTCACCCTATCAGTTGTCTAGGTCTGTAAGAGAAATATGTGAAAAGTGTCCCTATTTTTTATGAGTGTATCCCACAATTAATGAAGGCTTTTTCCAGGTTGATTGGTGTATGATGCTGTGAGGTATGTCTCCAGCAGATAATCACCATGGCGCATGTGATAGGTATGTAGCACTATAGCACAGACAACTATATAGGTAGGGATTATAATTTGAATACTGCCAACTGTATGAGTGTATGTGTTTGTGTATGTATAATCCCTGTAGCAGCATGGCTGTCATGCCTGTTTGTGTGTGTGTGTGTGTGTGTGTGTGTGTGTGTGTGTGTGTGTGTGTGTGTGTGTGTGTGTGTGTGTGTGTGTGTGTGTGTGTTTGTGAGAGATGGTTATACCATTTAGTGTGCCTGTTCCACCCTGTTAACTCTCCCACTGTCAACCTATTCCGGGCCTACAGATGTCATCCACCTTAAAAGCAAAGTTACACATTTTCTAAATCAATGTCACTGTTGCACGTGCAATACCTATGTCGGTATGTAGTGTAGGTAACTAGATGGGTAGGTCTTCTAAACACAAAAGTGCCCACTCTGTGTGCATGTGTGTTTTAATGCATGTCCACATGCAGCATTGTGTGTGTGGGTGAGATGGTTATAATATTATTAGGGCTTTGCAAATCCTCAGTGTCAATCCTTACATCACCTGCATATGTCAACTACCTGAATAGTAATGGCAGACACACCTATACTATATGGGCTCTGTGGCACTTGTGTCATGTATATAGCAACAACATAGGTAAATCTAGCCAGGTAGGGGTTGTACTCCCAACAATGGTAGTACATGGGTGTATGTATGTATAACCCTTGCAGTGGAGTGGCTGTGTTAGGGCCACCAGCATACCTCTCAAACCATCATAGAAGGACACGTGGATGAAGCCATACAGAAGAGTTGCACAAAGGCCAAATATTAGACTCAATCTTTACATATTACCATGACACACATAAAAAGTAGACAGCATAGCAGCTTGTGCATTGGCAAGCATCCCCTGAAGGTTATGTGTTCTGACCTGACAATATACATTATCATTCTTTAACGTTACTCTGAAATGTTTTGCCTCATATGTGCCACAAAACCACAATGTCATGGGGAATGGAACAAACATATGTGGCAATCATCATGACATTTTGCAACAATATGTAGAAGAGAGAGGTATGGCCACCATGTGTCTCACCCTCCAGGTTGCAGTCCATGTTTGGTCAGGTGTCACCTGTGAAAATGACTCAAGCAATACAGAGGTTCCCAGAATGTAGGGCAGCAAACATATCCTCAACGTTGTCTACTAGTTGTATAAATCAGTTATTTCACATCAGAATCACTTGAATGTTATGGCAGATAGCATAAGCAAAGGTAATGTGACTCCAAGAAGCTGTAATATTAGCAAACCCAGGGAAGTCCAGTCAGTTGCACTTTCCATGGGTAGAGTATGTTCTGGCAACTGTCACGGTACTGCAAGATGTGTAACACAGTCCACATTTGATAAGATGGTGAACCCAATATGTGTTGCATATGTATGTGCAATATGTAGACCTGTGGAGGTCCTGTGATTAGCAGCTGCACCCAATAACCCACACGTATGTAGGCATAAATGCTAACTGCCACCACTTGCATATGTAGGTACTGTCCAAGGATGTGTCCACTGTACGTAGTGTGATGTCTGTCATAGACACACAACCTGCCTTTACATACTGCTATGGGGTCATACAGTAGGTATGGAATGGTGCCAATGTCCTGGACTCAAGCTGAATGCAGACAACAGTACCATCATACCATATGTCATGGACATGGCCACACTATGTCTCACATCAATGGCTATGCTGTTAACGCACACAGACAGTGTTGACTGACCTGAGTACTGAGGAGGATAACACTTTCACATTCAGTTAACAAACAGTGGCAGTGGTCAGAAAAGGCTTGTACATGCTTTACCACATTGGTAAAGGTACTGCATCCAGGCAAAAGGTGGATGTTATATCTATTAAGTCCTCGGTGATTACTACAATACATTATCAGCATAGCCATTGTAGAATGTGCCTATGCAGACAGCAGCAGCAAGTGGAAAGGCTAAGTTAACCCCTACAAATGTTATCCATGGTCTTCAACACCTGTTGCATGCAGACATCCCAGATTCAGTATCGCCCCACTCTGTATCTGACAGGTTTATCACAGGTGGGCTGTGGCATGCCTAGATGGCAACATTACCAGCACAACAGGCCAGAATCACATATGAAACAGCAAAATTATCTGCCAAATCAACATGTTTGTCTACTACAGGCTGCCCTTTTTCAGAAAAGCACATCCCATTCATGTCAAACACAATACCATGCAAACCGTACTCACCTGCATCAAGGTTGAGGCAGGTGACACACTCCACCATATTGCATACGCACCGCTGTCCATCACAAACAGATACTGTCATGAGTCTGTCACAGTACCTGTAAGTGTTTCTGGCATGTCATTTACAGTCCTGGACTATATGCAGTGAGACAGGAGTGAGCACACTGATTATGTGTCCTAGGCAGGTACGTGACTAGCCTTAAATGGCATTCTACTATCACCCAGACAGATGGCACAATCCAATCATGAAATGGCTGGCCTTAACATGTGCCCCTTTCATTGTGTGATATACTCAGTGTACCAGTACCTGTGATTGTGGGATGATATGATAAACAGACCATGATGATCTGCGAGTGATGGCCTTCGTCTGTCTTCACAGGTCTTCATGGGTCTGGCACTGGTTGTCGGCAGTCCCATAATGACTCCATTAGTAATTGTGGTGAGGTAATCAATACCAACATACAACTGTCAGTCTGGCACACATTGAGGGCCATGCTGCTAGACGGTAGACGTGTATACATGACTCAGAACTCATTGCAAGCATTCTTAACCCTGGGAACTGCAGACATCTGTGGAGTCACACACACCATGGTCCACAGCTGCAGAGAGCACCCCAGCCTTACCTGGTCAAGCATCCTATCATACTTTCAGAACATAATGGGGAAGCCAGTAATGGCATGGGACATGGTGTTTCAGTAAATATGAGACACATAAACACCTCCACGCTGTACAGCCAGTACAATGCATTGGGGACACTGGATGGGTAGTTCATCACTGACAGCACACACCTATGCAGATGACAGCTAGCTGCCAGACACCACATGTGACCAGTAATCCCATTCTGCCTATATGGACATCATCAACTGTATTAGGAGTTATGTCTGTACCCTGAACCTGGGTCACTTCAGTTAATGTAACATGCATTGTAAGACATACTCATGACAGCATACAACTGTCTGGAGAGATGTTATCAGTCCAATTACAAACACCTCAGTACAGCCAAGGACAACCCCCACATGAGTTGAAGGTGTAGTGCAGTTGACAATACACAAGAGAGGTTACCACTGCAGTATACATACAGTGTCATCATCTATGACAATACTAACATCAAGTGGTCATGTTTTCACTCATCATCTCCCACAATACCAATCTAGCTACTGTCAGTCATACATACAGCTCGAATGTGTAGTACATCCTCCTGGGGGTGTATACACAGCCACACAGCCCCCAACACCTCATCAAAGACTAGCAGCAATAGGCACACATACATACAAGCGCTATATGTGCATTTCTATAGATTCATGTAGTATATTATGCACTACAGGCATACACCTTCATCTGCTAAGATATCTACACCGGTCTGGTTGACATCTGTAATACATACTGTATATAACAGGGAGGATATACAACTGTCTGACACAAAGTGGGGGCAGTTGCCCATTCTGGAGCAAAGTCTCCATAGCATGTACGTGAGAATGAGATCAGTCCTGTTCACCTGTACCACACAATGCGATTACTTTGTCTACATCCACTACAGGCAGTCCTCTCCCCTACTGTGCATATGTCTGCAACAGCACAGGGTGCACCTGCATCTGCTCACTTGTGGTGGTCATGGACACCAGCTATACCAGTGCTGTTGGTATGGTATACTGGATGGCTGACCCAGTCGGTGTAGGTGCCACCCACTTTCTTCACCATCAGTACATCAGGATGTCCACACAAAATCACCCATCTCCTAAATATGGGGAACAATTCACCACTGTTAGCTGAACATCATAGTATACATCTGCCACGGGACACGACCACATCACAGGGTTCATCCTACACAGGCCAAACCATAACCTTGTAACACCATAGGGTACTGTATTCAAGGGAGGGCTTCCCATTGCCATTCTTCCTGTCATTTGATGGACAAGTACTGTCACCCCTCCAGAGCATGGTGTGGTGTACACCACTCAGTCACATGATACACCAAGCAGCCTAACTATGCTGTTCTGCAAGGCCATGGCACAGTTTATATTGGAACCCATTAACCATGACATTAGTGACCTACACACACTCCATCATGGACAGTTAGGCATTGTCCAGGAAGGGGTCATGTCTGTTATACTCGTTGGCCTGTATGACACAGTCACCTTATGCATGAACAGGGGAGTGACACTACAAACTGCCTACCTTGACCTGGACAAACCCTGTGATGACATAACCCACCTACTCATTACAGATGTAACGCTTCCATGTGTACATCACATCATATGTTACCACAGGGGTATCACAGTGGTGTGTAGACACGACCCACCTATGCCACATAGAAGAATCCTCCCCAAGTGGTTTAACCATATCTAGTTGAGTAGCCTGTTGTTCTGTGTACTGACCTCTGTTATGTGTGATGTACACCCCTGAAGTGCAGGGAACATCCATTACCCCATGTCCAACCATGTCTGCGGATGACTGCATGCTGTGTGCCGTCATCAGATTCCCTAATGATGTGGACAGCTGCCTAAAAGGGTCTCACACAGATAGATGACTGTTAACAGACACATGGTCTCAAGCTGCATACCACAACATCCATTGTCAACCCCTTTAAGGAGAGTGATATCCACACATATTATCACAGTACTAAATACATCCTAGGCATGCAATCAGTCGTGAGGGATCAGTGGACATGAGTTTGGCACCAAGACCTATCACTACAAGGTTGCATCTGCCTTGGCACCAAGACCTATCACTACAAGGTTGCATCTGTTGTAAGGTAATGCTGCTACATGGCTCAAGACATAAATATGGGCATGCCATCAGGGGACATGGGGTGTAAACATACCTGTATTCCCCCCAATAAGACCCTGTTTTGTCTACAATTCCCTGTTCATCAACCACATCACACAGCACAAGCAACAGCTGGGGACATCAATGAGTTTCCCCACCAGGCAATACCAGGACCGCAAACATCAACCATAGAATAATAATATATAAGGCCAACAGTCTACCCAGTGTCATGCATTATCCATAGGGGTGAGCTCAGTGTGGCATGCAAGGCAATCACAGAAACCACAATGATGGGAATACTGCACAGGTGCAACTCATTCCCAGTGTGTTAACACACACACATGCCATCAACCCAGTGTGTGACAGCAACTGTGCTTGTTGGCAGCTTAGATGTGTGTACCACACACTCATCCTGGTCACTCTGTCCATATCAGGCAGGTTAGCTGTTAACACCATTGTAGAAAGAACCTGCATCAGTGGATGGTTAACTCCACATACACCATTGGGATAGCACCTGTGTCCCTGCTGGACTGGGGTATCAGGTACTGGCATGCATGCACATGAGTTAACAGCCAGCCTAGGCATATGAGTGCTCAGGGCCCATATGCCACATAACCTCATATAGTACCAGGGATACCAGTTATGGCCTGGTGGTGTGAAAGAATGCGTTGATATGTGTTCACACCCATCACTGCCATTGACTGTTGTGTGTCCCCTTTGGGCAACATTACAGTAGCATGTCATCTGGCCTACTTTCAACAAATAGGTGAGTGCTACTACAGGTGCACAAGGACATACC
Organism: Protopterus annectens; assembly: GCF_019279795.1. Lineage (NCBI taxonomy): Eukaryota > Metazoa > Chordata > Ceratodontiformes > Protopteridae > Protopterus > Protopterus annectens. The sequence continues at coordinate 1,296,739,478 of NC_056744.1, read as the reverse complement.
AGCAACATCTGTGCTACACAATAACAGAGGGCACTGCATATCTGGTGTTTGGTGTCCTACTGCTCCTGGTAGGTGTCCAATATATGCTGTACCCATATGTCTGTGGAATGTGTACAGGTGCTTTACAGATGTAGACCCCCTGTCAGACAAATATGGGCCTCTACACAGCAGTTGGACAATGCATGATGGTTGTCCCCAGTGTTTGGGGAATGTGTGTGTAACATGCCACAGCCCTGGAACATATCAATGGTACATTAATATCTGCTATTTTAATTATTCCTTTACACTGTATGGCCCCTATGTGCCCACTGCTGCTGAGGCTGAGTCTGTGTCTCCCCAATACTACTGCCTATGACCTGCTGTCCTGCAGCAGGGAGTCACCAGGTATGCTAGCTATAGTTGTTAGCCAATGAGATACAGCTGTGGAGTACACAGAGACCTAGGAAGAGTACATCAGGAATGTCCATGGATATCAGGACAATCCTTGAACTAAGCCTGTATGAAATTGAGATACTGATATGCCAGCTGTATCAACCACTACTTACTGTCACTATTGTACAACAGACATTCCAGTATCAGTGATATGTGAGCTAACCATTGCTGTGGTGATTCAGGAGCCAGAGGTGTGATATATGTCACTGCTGATACAGCCATACATGATGGCCATAAGTGCTGGACAGCAAAACAACAGCAACATGTCATTACTTTAAATGTTGTTGAAACCTACTTTTGAGATTCCTATATCCCATGTCTGCACCCCCCCCCCCATCTGCATTCAATTCCATGTCTAATTGTGTGACATAACTGGTACTGGTGTACTCCTTTGTGGAAGAAATCAAGTGGTGGTCTCCTAGGAAATGGCAGCCTGTCTTCAAGAAGAAGGTGTCAGAGCTGTTTACCATAGACAGCTGCTTGCCTTTTAGGTAATGCTCAGGAACAGGTGATTACCTGTGCAGCAATCAGTGACTTCCACTTGCTACTACCATCCCGAGGAGCTGGGTTGTGTTATCATTAGCCAATGCAATGGCAACACAGTGCTATAATTAAGGGCTTCATGTAGGCATTCCCCCTTTTCTGGCCTGTGAGTAGGATATTATTGAGGTGTGGGAGCTACAGCATCATAAAGGGTATGTAGAGATATTGTCCAGTGTATGGATTGATGTGTTATTTCCACAGTGCTTCATGCAGTGTGTGCCCATTGTTAACAGACCTTCAGATTCAGTAGCAGTGTACTGTTTTGCAATGTGTGTTGGAGTCAGTGAGCTGACAGGCAGATGTGTGTGTCATACATCCTTTCTATCTGGATGTGCATGCTGCTGCAGTTGATACTGGTGTATCAGTCATGTATGTTTGTAGGGGGAGACTGCGAGACTTGCCCCTGTCACATGAGAATTCCCCCACCAACACTTTATATATGGTTGTGTTGTGGTTGCCCTGCTCTATGTTTTTGGGAGGTATGTTAGGTCTGTAGCAGTTAGCTGGACAGACTGCTGCATGTGTAGTAGGCCACAGCTGCTGGATTCTGGCCAGGACTCCTAATGGGGAGTGTGGCAATATTGGGGTACTTCATGCTTTATATGTCAGTGAGGGGGAAGAAGCTCTTTTGCATCACAGCATGGCCAGGGTGTGTGTACCCATAACAGTCCAGGTATGGTATGAGCCTCTGGTATGTATGTTAAGTAGTAGTGCCATTCAGTGAGTGGTAGGGGACATTAAGGACACATGCACATATTTGTGACTTGTATCCCACCCTCATGGCCTTTGATGTGCTCCTGTGGGTGACAGTGACTGTGTTATCAGCAAACATTTCTCCTGGACATTGCAGGGCTCATTTATTTCTATGTTGTATTGACAAGCATGTAAATGTTGTGCAACACACTGGATTGTGGGCCTGGACTATTGGTGTCCTGATGTGAGACATGCTAGGAATGTAACAGATAGAGCTACTAAGTCATTATTATGGGAGGTGTATTTGCAGGATATATGTGCATACATAATGTTTGTTACACAGGATTGTCATGGACATGTGTGTTTGGATGTCCTGGCATGTGACACTGACCTGTCTTTCATGAGTTTGTAAGGTCAATCTGCACTGACCTGTCAATACTTCAGCACACATAATAGATTTGACGACAGCCATCATAAGTAGGTGGAGACATTTTGCATTAGTCTCAGTTGTCAGGTGTACCTAATGCCATAGGCATCCCATACATCCATCATTTATTTGACTGTGTACCAGGTTGATTTCTGCATCACTGGCCCAAGTAAATTGTCATTCATGCCATTATATGTGGAAGTTGTGTCACTGGGAATCAGGTTGTCTTGGTACAAATACTGGTAAATCCCCAGAGGTGTGATGTCCTACTGGTGTATTACACTGAGCTCCGGTTCAGATGTTTCAGGTTTCTATATTTGGTGGAGGTGTATGTTATCCCTATTGTTACATTACTGTGATTTATGATATATGTACAGGAATGGGGGTAATTCCCTACACCTTAGTTGTCATAGTGGTGTGTTGATCTGAGTCTGGTTCAGAGGGTCCTGGAGTTAATACCTGGTAGGGGTGTAGTTGTTCCCCTAATGCTACATCATTGTACTGCAAGTTATAATTTAAAAATGAACAGTAGCCATCTGCAGCTGATTTAGCCTAGTGGTGCATTGCTCTGACTTTAAAGCAGAGGGTTCTGAGTTCAATACTTGCTAAGGGCATACATTTTCCCTAATGTTACATCACTGCAATGCACGATATATCTTAAAATAAACACTAAATGCTCACAGCTGATTTGCATACTGGTGCAGTGCTCTGATGTTGGTGCAGAGGGTCATGGGTTCAATAATTGTCAGGGGGATTTTTTTTCCAGTAATGCTACATCACTGCACTGCATAATATTTTTTAAAATGAACACTTATCTCCAACAGCTGATTTGGTATACTGGTGCAATGCCCTGACTTTGGTGCATAGAGTCCTGAGTTTCAGGCTTGCCAGCTCTGCTTATTTCACTGCTGCCCTTAGCTTTGCATAGCGAGCTGATTACTGCTTAGATATGTACAACAGTATTTTAACTTATTGTTCAGTAATGTTACTTCATTCTTAGGTGCATTTTTTTATTATATCTCCTAAACGTATGCATTTAACTACGTTATCTGTTTCTGTAACTGTAATTGTTTTTGACACTTGTGTGTAACTAGACTTCTATACTCAGGCCTCCACTGTAAATGGGCTTCTGGTCAAGCTGGACCACCACAGTTAACATATTGTAATATCTATAAAACAAATGAAACATTTACAACTTTTCTCTATAATGTGTAAAAAGCCAAATGGTCATAATTTGACCCTTGCACATAATGTACAAGTGCTGGTGCCCTAATCATTCAGCCAGTGAGGATCTGCTGTTAGACTGCAGTATATACCTCGCATTTCATTTAAGCATTGATGAGCACCATGCCACACTGTGCAAAATTGCTCAGCTATGCTTAAACTTGACCTTTTTGACAAACATTAAATGCATCTGGTTTATATTTTTTGATGTCTGGCACATGTTCCTTGCAGATGTCAGTAACTACATTGGTAAATAAAAGTAACATTAATATAAAAATGTAAAATTAACATTAATCTAAACATGATTTCCAATGTAGACACTGAATGGCCTGTTTTGGTAATAGGCTATAATGCCAACCCTCTACCCGGTGTCATACATACTCCTCAGGGGTTATGTCACCGTGGCATGCACAGCAATCACAGACCCCACATTGCTGTCACTGCTGCACAACTGCAAACCATGCTCCACTGTAGTAACACACACACACACACACACACACACACACACACACACACACACACACACACACACACACACACACACACACAAACACTCAACCGGGTGAGTGACCTGGACTGTCTTGTGGACAGCTCACATGTGTGTGGCACACAAGCAACTTGCAGTAAAATGGGCACCCTGCCAACATCAGGCAGGATAGCTACCTAAACCTTTGCAGGCATAACCTGGTCAACTGGATGGTTAACAACACATATACCCTTGGGATACCACCTGTGTCCCTGTTGGACGGGGACATCAGCTGCTGTCTTGCATACACATGTGCTAACATGTAGGCTAGGCATATCTATGCTCATGGCCCATAACCTAGTAACCTGAGATGGTACCAGGACTACCAGACATGGCCTGACTGCTGTGACAGACTGTGTTGTTATGTGTCCACAGACAAGACTGCCATCAACCACTGGGTGTCCCTTATGGGCAACGTTACTATAACATGTCATCCAGCCTACATCTGAAAAATAGATGAGTGCTACTACAGGTACATGTGGACATTCCAGGAACATATGGGGTATACTATAACAGAGAAGGCTGCATATGTGGTGTAGGGTGACCTCATCATAGGGGTCTGACATCTGCAGTACCCACATGTTTGCAAAATGGGTATATGTGCCTAGTAGATGAAGACCCCCCGCCAGACAAATGTGTACTCCTGCACACCAGGTGGACAATACATGATGGTTATCCACAGAGTTTGGGGAATATGTATGTGACATGTCAGGCCCCTGGGGACACAGTAATGGTACATGAATATCTGGTACTGTATCAATTCCCTTACATTGCATGCTCAGTATGTACGGACTGCTGCTGAACCAGCATCCTCCACTACTAGTACTTATAACCTGCTGTCCTGCTGCAGGGGCTCCCAGGTATGCTAGCCATAAGTGTCAGGAATTCAGATACAGGTGTGGGCTACACACTGACCTAGCCAGATTATGGCAGGAATGGTCAAGGAGACCTGGACAATTTGTGAAATAATCCTGTATGACATTGGCAGGCAGAGATGGGCTCAAGGATGGTACATGATGTGATATGCCAGCTGTATCCACCAGTATGTACTGTCAGTGTGACCCCCCTGCACTGTCCCAGTAATCAAGGAGCATCAATCATCACTACTACCACCAGTGGTATGTACACAATGGGAGGATGACAAATACACACACACAGTAAAGTATAATTACCCTTTAGAGCACACAGAGATCACAGTCAGTCTGGGGCTGGTTTCTACCTCTCTCTCCAGATCCCCAATAAGACCCCCCACTGGCACAACTATATGGTTAACTTCTCAGCAGAGTGCCCAAGCCAAAACATCCATCATCATCTCTGTCAGACCTGTGCTTTATGTCCCTGCCCAAATAGCTTAGACAAATACTTTGAGATTAAATTTATGAGTCACACACACACACACACACACACACACACACACGCACACGCACATGCACGCACACACACACACACACACACACACACACACACACACACACACACACACACACACACACACACACACACACACACACACACACTCCTGAGAAAGGCTGGGTCAGGTTTACCAGCTATGGCCCCTTTTTCACACACTTAAAGGTTCATAGGTTCATATGTTTGTATTAATCTAATGGCCCTAGAAACTTTACAACCTAGCCCATGCAAGTGTCCTGGTATCGTGCTACCCCACATTACTTTCCAGTGTCTCTATCAAGTAAAGCCACTGGAGTGATCCCCGGGGTGAACTTTCTATTTCCCATCCACTCATCAAGATTTCTGTGAGGTGCTCTGCTTGACATGTATGGGAAGTCTGTTCCAGAGGATGGTCAGTCTCTGAGGTATGAACCTGTCCCTCTAGCATTTTCTGTTGATTGTGGTAATGAGGTTGAGGTCTCTGGGGCATGTGGTTCAGAGGGATTATGATTTCTTTAGATGTAGCATTTCTAACAGAGCTGGGTCAGACATGGCTTTGAAAGTCAAGCAGAGATCACCTCTTAGTAGACGATATGAGAGAAAATAGCTGGAGTTTTTTGAGTCTGTCATTGTAGGATATGTGTTTAAGGCCTAGGATCCACTTCATGAGGTACTTTTGTGGCCTTTCCAGCTGTTGCGTGTGTCTAGTGAGGTAAATACCAAATAGGGCATTATACTTGATGACTGGCTTAATGAGGGAAGAGTAGAGAGAGATGACCTTTTTCTTCCTGGATGCAAAACCCTTGGCAAAGAGATTTGCCACATAGAAGGACTTTCTGACCACAGTGGCAATGTGGTGGTCGAAGGAGAGGTTGCTGTCAACCTGTGTCCCCAGATCTCTTATAATGCCTTCAGTGTTTAGTGGGTTCCCACTGATGTGGTAATTAGTGGGAACTGAGTTTTTCCCAAAAGGGATGATGATGCATTTTTTGGCATTAAGCTTAAGGCCATGGTTTCGACACCAGTCATTGGTATCAGGGAGGCCTTTCTGTAGGATGTCTACATCACTTGGGGAGTTAATAATGGCTCCAAGCTTGCAGTCTTCTGTGAACTTGGTCAGCCAGAGTCCCTCCGTGTTGGCTTGAATTTCTGAGAAGTAGATAACAAACAGGAGAAGACCCGGGACCAACCCCTGTGGGACTCCACTCGTGACTGTTCGGCAGTCTGACTTGGAGTCCGCTTCTTTCACACTGTGGGTTCTATCTGTGAGAAGATATGTAACCCACCTAATGATATAGGGGTTGATGCCTAGTTTGGTGAGTTTGTCAATAATTCCTGAGTGAGGAATGGTATCACAGGCCTTGGCCAGATCAAGGTAGGCTATATGAACTGCCTTGCCCTCATCCACAGATTTGGTGACTGACTCAAAGAAGTCAACCAGGTTGAGCAGGCATGATCTACCTTTCACAAAACCAAATTGAGTGGGATCTATAGTTTGGATATTCCCTATATCCTTATTATTTATGTCCATGATGATGCACTCCATAGCCTTATATATCAGACTTGTCAGGTTAATGGGGCGATAATTCCCAGGATCTGTAGTTGCTCCTCCTTTATGGAGAGGGTGACTGTAGCAGTACACCATTCGGTAGGAACAAAGCCTGAGGTGAGGCTGTGCTTGAACAGGGCACACAGATATGGTGCTAGTTCACTTTGTAGTTCATGTAGAACTCATCCAGGGATATTGTCGGGTCCAATGGAAGCTATATTCTTGGCCTTGGACAATGCAGCTTTAACCTGTGCTGCAGTAATGCTGGGAGCCTGGCATTCCTTCAGTATTGTGATTGGTCCTTTAGGGGGGAGAGAAGGGTAAAGTTGGCACTGAATCTGTCAGTCAGTATGTTGTCAATATCTGTTGGCTCAGTATAGGAGGTACCATTGTGCAGTAACTCAGAGCAAACCTGGGTATCGCCATGGAGATTCTTGATATAACTATAGAAGGCTTTGTGATTATTTTTAGTGTTTACCACAATTCTGCCTTCATAGCTGGCTTTAGAGGTTTTCATGAGGGATCTCAACTTTTTGTTGAAGCTAATAAGGAGTTTTTCCAGTCTTGGGACTTCACCTTTTTCTGCAACAGTTAGTTCCGACTGCCAAAATCCAGCTCTTTATCAGCTGCTGTACGGCCCTTACCAAAGGGTGACGAATCCTACTGTGTGATGTGCCTATTAGCCAAATGGTAAGTGTGACCAAGACCGAGCCTATTGGTGTGGGCTGTACAGTGTCACTGAATACACATGCAAGAACTTAAAGACCTTACTTAATTCTATACAATGACAAGGTTTACCTATATTTAATAATAACTAATAAAGGAATAAGACAATACTCAATCAATACAGTATCTACAGAGTTCAGACTCACAGGGAATAACTTCAGACAATATTGCCGGACAGTCTGAAATAATTACAGAAAACATCTACGGTAATAGGTTCATGGGTTCATAGGATGATACTAGGCTATTGGTTAGGAGGCCCTTATAGGCCTAGCCAAGACTTTTGCCCATGTTCCTTCAAAGTCAGCACCTGTTTCCTCTGTTCAGCAGTGACACAGGTGGGATCCCAGGGGTGTATGTTCTGTTTCCCATCCAGTTATCCAGATTCCTCTTAAAGAGGCCTAGAGAGGTACTCTGCATGACATGGAGAGGGACTCTGTTCCACAGTTGGCTGCATCATTGGGACACAAATCTACCCCACAAACAAGTTCTATTCATTTTACAGACCAGGTTAAGGCCTTATGTGCAGGTTGTGTGAGTTCAGTTTGTTTTAAGGATATGCAGCAACTCCAACAGGGCTGGGTTGGACATGGCCTTGTATGCCAGACAGAGGTCACTTCTGAGGAGTCTGCATGAAACAGAGTGGTGGGATAAGACTTTTAGCCTATCTGTGTATGGTACATTTTTGAGGGCCTAGAGTCTCCTGGTGAGGAACCTCTGTGGTCTCTCCAGCTGCTGCATGTGCTTTGCGAGGTACATGCTGAATGGGGCATTGTACTCAATAATGGGCCTTATAAGGGAAGAATACAGGGATGTTATGACCTCCTTGTATCTGGATGAGATACCCTTACTTATGAGGTGGGCCATGTAGGAAGCTTTCCATACAATGGAAGCAACATGGTAGTCAAAAGTCGGGTTGCTATCAATCTGGGTGCCTAAATCCCTCACAACTGACTGTGTGCTTAGGATGTTGTTATTAATGTGATAATTTGTGGGGGCATCACTCTCCCCAAAGGTGATGCTGCATTCTTTTGTATTCAGCTTGAGGCCATGTTTCTAGCACGAGTCATTTGTTTGGGTGAGACCCTCTTGGAAAATGTCCACATCACTAGGGGAATTTATGACAGCTCCCAGCTTGCAGTTATCTGCAAATTTGGTCAGCCATAGCCCATTGGTTTTGGTCTGCACCTCAGAAAAGTATATCCCACATAACAGAGGCTCCAAGAACAAACAGTGGGGTACGCCACTTGATACAGGTCTCCTGCTTGAGATGGCTTCCCCTATTTTGACTAGGTGGGTTCTGTCAGTAAGCCAGTTAACTACCCATCAGGTAACATACAGATTGATGCCTAGTTGAGAGAGTTTATCTTTTATGCCCGAGTGGGGAATAGTGTCAAAGGCTTTGGCTAGGTCAAGGTAGGCAGTATGCACTGTCTTCCCCTCATCCATAGCTTTGATGACGGTCTCAAAAATGTTGACCAAATGTAACAGACTTGACCGCCCCTTCACGAAGCCAAACTATGTGGGATCGAGTGTTTGGAGGTTGACAATATTCTTGTTAATGAGGTCCATGATAATCCATTCCATGGCCTTGCTGATCAGGCGAGTAAGGCTGATGGGTCTATAATTTCCCAGATTGGTGGATGCTCCACCTTTGTGTAAAGGGATGACAGAGGCTGTCCTCCACTCAGCTGGGACAAAGCCTGTAGTCAGGCTTTGGATGAATATGACACCTAATGCTGCTGCAAGTTCCTGCCTTCATGAGTTCATGTAGGATGCAGCCTGGGATGTTATCATGTCCCATTGATGCTGTATATTTTGCACTTGAGAGAGCAGTGATGGCCTGATCTCTAGATATAAGGGAAAGGGGCAGGTACTGGGAATGTCCTGATTTACTGATGGGGAGAAAGAGGGCTGAAATATTTGCTGAATCTGTCAGCCAGTAGGTTTGCTATAGCTATGGCATTTGTATATGTGGTGTTCTTGACCACCAGTTCTAAACAGATCTGGGTGCTACCTTTGAGATTATGGACATATGTGAAGAAGGCCCTATGATTGTCTCTAGTAGATCTGGCTAATCTGGACTCGAAGTTTGCTTTGCAGGATTTCACTAGTGCTCTTATATGCTTGTCTAGGCTAAGGAGATATTGCTTCCAGTTGGACACCTGCTCCTTCTTGGTCCTTGACAGCACTTTTTTCTTTTGTTATAGAGTTTATTTATTGCAGGTGTCCACCAGAGAGGTTTACTCTTCCTTGCTAGGGATGATTTAGTCCTGTCAGGTATTTCTGATTCCATGCATCTATATCCATGTTCATATAGTAATTTGGTATAGTTTTGGATACTGGTGCCAGTTCCTAGAGAGGATAAGGGGGCTGTGAAGCTGTTTACACCATCCCTCAGATGGCTGTAATCAGCTTTGGACATTTTTTTTGTTTGACCCTAGCTAGACAGGGGTCACTGGAGATGGTGACTTTAAACATGACCTCTTTATGGTCTGATCTTACAAGGGATGATGATACTGCAGGGATGTTGCAGTGGTTACTCATGTTCATTAATACCAAATCCAGGATATTATCACCTCATGTGGGGACATTGACTAGCTGTTCCAAAGCATTTGCATTGACAAAATTAAGGAATCTCTAGCCATTTGTGTTCTGGCATGAGTAGTACTTCCAGTCTATGTTTGGGTAGTTATAGTCACCCAGGATCAGGGGAAAGGATAGAATCTGGCTAGATTTAATCAAGTCTGGATAGGCAGTTTGGGCATCTTGGGTCAGATTTGGGGGCCAGTAACTAGCTATGATTTGTATAAGGGTCTTGTCAATGGTTAACTGCAAAACTCCATCTCCTTTAGCTTTACAACCCACAGTTTGGGGGTCTGAATGTATGATGGGATGAGTAACCAGGCATGGATGGGATGCTCTCCACAGCTCTGAACCAGGTTGCTGTGACTGCGCAGATGTCAGCATTTTCCATGGTTAAGACTGTTTGTAATGAGTGCAGTTTCATGTTTAGACTCCTAGCATTTAGCAGCATGACATTTAATTTGGGTTTTGTTGCAATTGTTATGTTGGTAGTTTTAACCTCATCACTTTCCTGCCAGTATTCCTGCCTGTGCGGTTTAAATAAGGCCATATTCCTGCCTTTTGCCATCATTGGACCATTTTCAAAAATGCTGAGCCAAGCTGATCAGTGGGCAAATCTGCTAAGCTGAGTTGAGCAGTGCTTAAGGTGGCAAATGCTGAGCAGTGCTTAGCAGTGTTCAAATCTGCTTAGCTGAGCTAAATACTACTTAGAATGGGCCTTCTTAGCAATGGTCAAGCCAGCTAAGCAAAGCTGAGCACTGCTAAGTATTGCTCAGACAGGTCCTGTTTAAGCATTGCTTAGCTTGGCTTAGCAGGGCTTAGCAAAACTGAGCTAAGGGTAAACAAACATTTTCATTTAAAAAAGAAGTCAGAATTGAAAATTAATTACTTGCTACTGATACATTATCATTAAGTGTATATATTTTACTTAAGAAATAACCGACAACGTCAGTGTGGCATATTAAGATTTACCCAAGGTTGTTGTGGTTTAATCACAAGGGCAAAGCCTGAGTGATTAAATAAAGGCAGCCATGGGTAAATCTTACTATACCACAACCACGGTGTCGGTTATTGCTATTATACAATGACATTATTTGAGACAAAATATTTACTTTTCCTTAAATAAATGTCTTTGTATACTAGTGCTGTGCTGTCCTTCCACATTTTTCCAGTATCCGGAGGCTTTTTTTCTTTTTTAAAAACAATTTTATTGATTTTGATTATAACAAACTTATAAGCAGTCATATAGAAGTGTATAAGATAATGGGCAGGATTCACAAAGTCTCCGTGTAAGAGATACATGGCTTACACGGAGGCTGCAGTTAAACGGTGTGATGTCAGCATGTCATGCATATGCATGAGGGCATGCTGAATCACACCTAAGGCTAACACGAAGACAGTAGGGGGTGTGTCCGTAGGCTGAGCCCTGCAAGTGGACACTCCCCCAGAAGAGTAAAAGTGCCCAAAGTAAACACCCACGACAGAGGCCATGGAAATGTGAATAAACACAACACATGCCCCCACAGACTATGAACATAAAATATATAAATGAACATGTTATATATTTTTTTTAAATCATAAAGATGTTTGCCCGTGAGTGCGCAGGCGTGCCCGTAGCTTAGCCACAGTTAGCAGTCAGTGGAAAAGCATATAAGAACTAAATATGCAAAGTAAGCCAAGAAGCAATAGTGTAGCGGTGGAGACGTCGGCTGAAGAACAAGCAGTCATGGTTCGAGCCCCCACAACATCAATTTTTATTTTTAGTAAAATAAGCACGAAACAAGTCCCTGACAAATATGTACACATATAAAAATATATTTTATGTAAAATGTAATGAAATAGTCCATTTATTTTGAAGAAATGTGAGATAACAAAACAATAAAAAATGCCAGATGTGCCTATAGCTGAGCTACAGTTTAACAAGGTGAGTGCATCTGCCCGTAGGTGAGCAGTGGTTTAACAGGTGTAAAATGAGTGCCCGTAGGTGAGCAGTGGTTTAACATGCTGAAACTGTGTGCCCCTAGCTGAGCTGAGCGTAATATGCATGCTAACAGCCAAATGAAGTGTAAACCAGCGTACCCCGTTTGCGCGGAGCTGCGCACCGCCAACAAGCTAACCGACGGGCAACGTTGAGCAAGCTGTATCAAAACTGCCTTTACACAGACACACCCCCTAGCCTGTCTAGACAGTCATAAAAAATAAAAAGCAGTGGCCAGGTTCGAACCCAGGATACTATGCACCATAGTCAAGGTACTGAACCACTAAGCCATGACAGCAGTACCTAGAAATGCAGTAATCGCAAATATATAGGAATGAATACAAAGTGGAGGATGACAAAGCAGGTTTTGTGAAGTTGCTACAATTCCAAAATGGCCAATCACAGATATGTGCGGGAAAAATGGCATATGTAAGCCCCATAGGCGGGAATACACAGCATAAACGATTGTAGAACTAACTTGCAGCCAGAATGTCAGGAGTAGGTGAGGGTAGTTGCTTTTGAGCACAGAGGTGGGGCATTGAGGTGTCCAGATACATGGTCTGGCTCCTATTCCACAATCATGAGGCCCAACTCATGCAGGGCCAGGTCCTGTGGGGAGCACATAGGGCTGAGGCGTGGGACCGGTTGGCTCATTATCTCACCAGTGCCACAGGAATTCCAAGGACTGGTGAGCAGGTCCGTCACCACCATGCGGACCTGAAGAGATGCAAGCAGGACCAATTGAACCTTTGGATCCAGGAGGCCCGGCAAATGCCCAACGCCCCACTACTGAGTAAGTTACATTTAATTATGTATGTAAGAAATTAAACTAGCTGATATTATGGAGATGTGTATTCCAATATTACTTCATTTATATTACAGCTGCAGGTGTCCGTTCTGTGAACCGCAGAGCCTATGGCGATAGGCTGGTGTGGTTGTGCCACCAGGCAGGTCAGTAATGCTCTCCCAGTAACTGTAAAGAAATATAAAAGTATGACAGTTAACAAAAGAGTGCAGTGTAGTCACTAAGTAATAAAATGTGCAAGTAACAGTGTAAGAGTGTTTGCAAGTATTGTTTGATTACAAAAGTGTGTTGCAGTCTGTAATCCAAACAGAAAAATGAAAATGTCTGAAATAAAGTCTGAAATAAAGATGCCCCACCTGTAATATAATAGTACACAACCTGCAGCAGGCTGAAAAGTACAGCTGCAGAAGATGAGCAAATCACATGTGTGATATATACCCCTGTTGAAATACTGAAACATGACAGAAATGAGACTGCTGGAAAGGATTGTAATAACTACAGGTAAAACATGTCAATAAAGCCTAGAAGTAAGTACCATCCTGAATAGTAAAATGAAAACAAGTGAGAGAGTGTGAGAAAGAGTTATGAATCCACCAATAATGTAGTAATAACCCCTGAATAAAGTATACTGCAGTCAGTACAGAATGAAATGAATGTGACAAGCAGAACCAAACAGCAAAATGTGTTCAAAGTGTTGCTGCAGCTGGAATGTGTATCCCAAAATCTGCATATGTTGCTCTCAGTCTGCAATATGAAGATAGTATGATTGTCTGAAATACCAAACATCCACAGTTGTCTATAGCTATATAAAGCAAATGTAGCAGGATGATGTAGTTGAACAAAGCCAGATATGAACGTGTATGAAGAACAATAAAATGTATATTGATGTAGCAGCAACAGTCCTATCACCAAATTGAAGTAGTTATCATATAGGAAACTGTAGTTAGAACAGTAGTGTGTATATATCTGCAGCTATTAGAAATGTACAGCATATGTATTGGTATTCGAAGGTGTTAATATTATTTTCTTCACCCCACCCTATAACCACATATAACCCATTCCACATGAAAATGGTATGTGCAATCACAATTAACACCCCTGGACATTTGTCCTGTTGGGTCATAAATATTTGCATGTACGTTGCCAGGGCATATCTGCCCTGTTCATACATCCAAACCTGATGGCCTGTTGCCATCAATCAACCCTGCATGTTGTTGGACTGTGTATTGCTGTTCAAATTATGCATGTGTTATGCTCGCTGTTCAATGGTGTGAATATCTGGGTGTTTGGTTAATGGGAATACTAATGCATGCTGTTACAACTAATTGTGAATGGTATTGTATGTTACTAACCCAAACTGTCATGACATAATGCAAAACATAGGACGACAGGGAAGGCGGGTTCCAGCGGACCCACCTCTCCCACCTCAGCTGGCGAGTGCACCTGGCACTAGTGCCCAGTCTGGACCCTCCTCCGGTGGCCCTGTGCCACCTGCGGGTGGAAGCGCTGCAGGGGATGGGGCCCATCCCCCCTCTGCAAGTGTGGCTGGAGGAGAACCACCACTCACCCTCCATAGCGTCCGGACTGTGGTGCATAGGGAGATCTGGGACTCTGTTCTTGGGCCCCTATGCCAGCTTGAGGCACAGCTGGCACAACTTACGGGCATGCCTGTTGCCCGGCCTACACAGCCGTCAGCACAGCCCCGTCCTGGGCAGTGAAGGAACAGTGGCAACTGCCCATGGGTGGGGATATCAGTTCCACTGTTGCCATCTGTGGGCTCATGGGCTCTGGATATCCAAACATCCATCCCCGTCAATTGTGTAACCCCCCACACGTGTCATACACCGCCCCTGTATGCGTCTTGTTTGTCTTGTCTGTTGACCTACCCAACCTACCTCCCCAGCTATACCGACTTCCTTCACCTGACATACCACTCTCACCTGAAAAAAAAAAAAAGGGCACTCTGTACCCACAAAAAAATTATGCCCCATACATAGCTGCCCATTCCGCACACATGTCTGCTGGACATGGAAACTATCAATTACAATTGGCTGTACAACAAGTATTATCGTTGTCCTGACACCTCTCTCAGGGGTGGAAGGTTTCAAATGTCACACCAAATTACATACATATGCACAGCTGTTGCTGATGAAGAAATGGGCAGCTATGGGCCTTACCTACATCCCTCCTGCAAAACCCAAGCTTGTTTCCCTACTGTCTTACCCTCTTTGTGACCCCTTTTTCACCACTTTCCTGTCTCCCCATTTTCATTTCTTTCAAAGAAAATAGTGCGGGTGTGCGCCAGAGTAAGCACTGTTAAGCGGTTGTAAGCAGGTGTGCACAGAGCTGAATGCCACGCAAACCAGTGCTAACCCAGTTACAACTGCTTAAATGTGCCTTAGTCACTCTGATTGACAGGTCCTGTAGTCAGTTCAAAAGCAGAATAAAATCCCACTGTCAGTCCCTAACCCAGGACCTTAGAAACAGTAGTCTGCATGACCTACCACTAAGCCATGACTCTTATACAAGAACATAGTGCTAAAATAAATATATCATGTAATAGTAGGAATTAATGTAAAGGGAATATAGGATGTGTAGTACACAAAGCATGTCATTCATACTTACTGTCAGAACTAGTGGATTTCCATAATAATAGTGTGTGAACAGAAACAGCCATGCTAGTTGGTAGCTAGTAGGTAATAATGTCAGTTAATGTACATATATAAATGTATGTATATTTACACACACACATATATATATATATATATATATATATATATATATATATATATATATAGTTGTAGGTGTCAGTGTGCATACACACTTACTACAGGAAACAGGAGAGATGAATGGAGAAATGTGAATCTACAACACAGCCTGAATCATGAGAGAGATACTAACCTTTACACTCACAGAACAGTGTCCACAGCATACCAGCATGGTCCCCGCCCTTACAGTCTGAAAGGGGAATGCCTATCTCACATACCCTTTTATAGCACTATCCTGAAATCACAGTGAGAACTGCAATCAGTACACAACTGGCTGCATGCAATTAGCAAATGCTGGCTTACAATTGGTGCAGAGGCCATCACATGGACTTATGCAGATACCTACAAAAGCATCCTGTAATCACACTCCACACATGCAATATGTTCATTGCACTGTCTGGAGGCAGACAGAGAGAGAGAGAGAGAGAGAGAGAGAGAGAAAAATAACAACACAAACAACAACACATGGTACACAAACTGAGTTGAAGCTGTCAGCAGTGATAGTACCAAGCCGTGCCAGCAGCAGCAGGAAGCAGTAGTAGCGGTAACGCAACCAGCTGCGACAAACACAGGTAATGTAAAGTAACAGGTTAATAGTCTGCATACTGTGAACCCTCCATATGTGTCATAGGTCTGTATCTATAGGTATGTCCATGTGATATGTTGTGTGCACGTAGTTCCACCAAAAGGGGATGACTATACATTACATGTTATTCAGTGTTAGGCCATGATCCTGGCAGCAGTTTTCCATTGCAGTGAGGCCTGTCTGTAGGATGTGTGTGTCAGCTGGTGTAACGACTATGGCGCTTAGTTAGCAGTCATCTGGGAACTTTGTCATGCACAACCCACACATGTTTGCTTTTACATCTGAGAAATAAATGTCAAACAAGAGGGGTCCTAGGACAGAGGCCTGTGGGATACCACATGTGACTGGCATTGAGTCTGACATGGCTCCTACAATATCGATATTATGGATTCTGTATGTCAACCAGTGTGCAACCCATCATGTGACATATGTAGTAACATGTAAGCTAATGAGCTTGTCTATGATGCCTGAGTGGAGTACTGTGTTGAAGGCCTTAGGCAAGTCCAGGTAGGCTGTATGGATTGCGTTGCCCTCATCAATGGCTGTAGTGACTGTTTTGAAAGGTCAACCAGGTTCAAAAGGCAGGATCAGCCCATCACAAAGGCAAACTGGCTGGGAACAAGTGTCTGCAGGTACCCAATATCGCTGTATATGCGTCCCATACTGAATCATTCCATAGCTTTGCAGACCAGGCTGGTTAAGCTTATGGTGCGGTAGTTCCCAGGGTCAGTAGAGGTGCCTCCTTAGTGGAGTGGGACCACTGTTGCTGTATGCCAGTGTTCAGGTACATATCCTGTAGTACAGCCAAGGTTAAATATCAGTCTTATATGCGGTTGTATTTCCTCTTGGAGTTCACGTAGCACACATCCAGGGATACCATCAGGTCACATTGATGCTGTGTGTTCTGCTTTGCTGAGGGCGGCCCTCACCTGGACATGTGAGATGATAGGGAGGTTACATTCAGCTGTGATAAGTATTTCTAAGTGTGGGGGAGAAGGAGGGGGGATACATGCACCGAACCTGTCTGCAAGAATGTTGCCAATATCTGTGTGTTCGGTGAATGTTAAGTAGGTGTGTATTAACTCAGAGCATATCTGAGGCATTTGGTCCATATGTGTAACATAACTGAAGAAGGCCTTGTGGTTATCTATAGTGTTCATGGCCATTTCCCTCCCAGAGTAGGCCGTGGATGTTGTTATGAGAGACCGTAGCTTATTACCAGTGCTGACCACAGATGCCTTCCCTTAATGTGAATCTGCTCTGTCCTGCAGTAGCCTCCTTCTATCGTTATACAATCTGCCTTTGGCTGGGGTCCACCGGACAGGATGCCTAACCTTTGTGCATAGGGTCTGGGTTAGAAATGTGTGTGCATGTTCCATGCAATCTTTGGGATGTCCATGGGAAGCATTCACAAAGGAGTCAGTAGTGTGGGTTGTGGCTTCCACTGGCCCAGTGGGCTGCATGGATACCATCTCAGTCCTAACAAGTGAATAACTGTCTAATCACATACATATCAAAGTAGTCTACTGTGCTGGTGGTGGTGGTGGTGGGATATGTATATCCAGGCCGAGTAACTTGTGTCCAGATCACACTAGTGGATGGCGTTCCACATACAGTACCTTGGTATGAACCCCCAGAGTGAGGTTGTGCATTGGACCCGTCGCAGTGTGCTGACCGATGGGGCATGCTACTATGTTGTATGGAATGTGGCAGGTATTGTTGCACAGGTGTTGGCTGAGCACTGATATCTGGCCATGTACTTGTGTATCCACCAAGACAGACACACATACTACTACTCCCATATGTAGCATGTATCACTACAGTTGAGTATCATGTATAGTATGTGTGCCATATATTGCTGACATAGTCTGCTGATATCCTGTTTGTGTTTTCTTCCAGGGACATGGCGCATCAGCGTAATCCCGCCTACTCTGCAGCAGAAGATGGGGAGATACACCAGAGCCTGGTGCGGTATTATGACATACTGTTTTCCCGCACCAGCCAGAATCAGCAGGAGAGGGCTGCACTGTGGCAAGACCTTGTCCGTAGGTTAAATGACATTGGCACGCATAATAGGACATATGAGCAGGTACGACATCACTGCAGTGATTTAATCAGAAATGTCCATCAGCGTGCATCGGATATCCACAGGCAACAGGTTGCCACAGGAGGTGGGGTGGCCACACATCCCCCCCTCACCAGACTGGAGGGGCTACTCCTAAGTGTTGTGGCTCCAGCCCCGGAACAGCAACAGCAATACACCTGCATCATGATGGAGGCTGGATCCACACAGCAGCATGACATGGAGCGTGCAGGTAATATGCCATATGTACACTTGACTGTTCTGTACACTGTTAGTTTATGCATGTGTAAGGTGCGTCTGTGGTATGTAGCTGTCAACATAGTATGTAAT
Source organism: Protopterus annectens (assembly GCF_019279795.1). Lineage (NCBI taxonomy): Eukaryota > Metazoa > Chordata > Ceratodontiformes > Protopteridae > Protopterus > Protopterus annectens. The sequence continues at coordinate 1,296,720,836 of NC_056744.1, read as the reverse complement.
TGTGCAGGTGTGATATTGGCAATATCAGCAGCTGTGTGAAAGGCAACTGGTGTACTACTGCACTGTATCATATGCAGTATCAATGGCACAGTTGTGCCCACTGACATTAATCTCCTCATTTCTGCAGGTCCCTCCAGTGTTACAGCAAGGCAGGCCATCCATGCTGGTGAGTGTGTTTTAACAATACCTATAATAGTCCTGATAGTGCTAGTAATACTAGTGTAACTCAGTAGTGCTCTGTGTGTATACTGCGGGGTGTGCATGTGTGCATGTGTGCCTGTGTCCACGTGTGCATGTGTGCCTGTGTCCACGTGTGCATGTGTGCATGTGTGCATGTGTCCACGTGTGCATGTGTGCATGTGTGCATGTGTCCACGTGTGCATGTGTGCATGTGTGCATGTGTGCATGTGTCCACGTGTGCATGTGTGCATGTGTGCATGTGTGTATGTGTGCCTGTGTCCACGTGTGTCTGTGTGTATGTGTGCATGTGTGCATGTGTGCAAGTGTGCATGTGAGCACACTTGCACACATGCACACATGTGTGTGTGCAAGTGTGCATGTGTGCATGTGTGCATGTGTGCATTTGTGCCTGTGTCCATGTGTGCATGTGTGCATGTGTGCATGTGTCCACGTGTGCATGTGTGCATAAGTGCATCACTGGTAACATTGTGTGGACACTGTAAACTGTGTTTCCTGTCTTCCTCCCACAGGTTCTGGTGCTGCTCTGGTGGCCTGCAGCAGGGAACCTGAATCTGGTGCCACAGGTACTGATAATGATGATATCTGTGTAATGGCACAGGAAGGTGTGTCAGGGTCCGTCATTGGTCAGCCAATTGACAGTACACAGCTGTCAACCCCATCATTGCGCACAGTCATCCTGCCAGTACATCCTATGTCACCATTGTCCCTAGGTGATGGACAGGATACAGTGGGCATTGACCAGGGTAATGTGGTATCTGTGGCACATGCTTCTCCACACAGCAGCCATGGGCAGGGTCCTGCGATGGTACCACACAGACAGTTGCCCATGGGTTCTCGTAGGACCATCCGTGGGCGTACTGCCTCTGGCAGACGTGCCCAAAGAGGTCTGTCAACCTCAGCTATGTTTCGGGCTGTCATGCAGGCACAGTCGCGTATGGAAAGGTACACCAGACAGGGTCTGAGGGAGCTGAGAGCATGTCGCACAGCCATGACTGACAGTATGCGTGACATCGCGGATGCTATCCGTAATTTCACCGATGTCATAGACAGACATTGTGGGGACATATTACAGCAGTTCCACAACCACATGTCCATGAGCCAGGGCAATGGTGGGCAGTTGCGGCATCGACGTGGCCGTATGCCAGCAACAGCAGCAGCTGGCAGTCGTCGCGGATGACAACAGGCCCGCGCATGCCCACACAGTGCCAGCAGCAGCCCCAGCAATGCTGGGTCTGTGCTGTCATTGGAACGCCCCAGGAGACCACGTGCACGTGGCTCTGGACAGTCCCAACAGGGACCTGTGTCCTGTCAACACACTCCTGCTTCTGATGACAGTACCCAGTCTGGCTTAGTACCGGATATGGTCCATAGCACCCCTGCCAGGCACAGGTACCGTGTCCATGCCCACAGACACTGATCTGTATGACCTGCCAGGTGCAGTCTGTGGCTGTCCACAAACTCCTGTATATGGCAGCCATGAGGTGGAACTGTGTGCGTGCATACACACATGCGAAATGTTAACACCTAGGACTACCACATACACGCACACACTGCACCAACAGTGCCCCACCCTGTACTGCTGTCCCTCACCAACACACATACACACACATGTCAATTGGTGGTATCAGTGGCAGACTCAGGCATACCTAATTCACACCCTGTGCATATGATGAAACTGTGCCACCTCCTGCAATCTCCAACATCAGTGCAGGAACAGGTAAACACATTGCTGATGCACAGGGTGACTACATATAAGTGTATTAGTAGTATCATGTTGGTAACAGTACAGTGTGCTGATATGACTGTGCATATCTCAGCATGCCTGATGCAGTAACCGTATGACTGTCCTGAATTGTTATCTACACCCATAGTATGTACCAAAGTGTAACAGCTGTACATTATTGCATACCGGTGGTAAGGATGTCAACAGATAGCCACATACATGGGTAGCACATGGGGGAAGCTAATGCAAGTAGTGATACGCAATGATGGACATGTACAGTAATGGTGGCAAGTTGCCCACAACAACTATGCAATGTGAATGTTTGCGCATGTTGATACGTGTGCAGTACCAATGTAATCCAAATCACAATTAACTATGACATAATATCAGTTCTACCATGGACATCTGAGCTGTGCATTCCTGGGAACATGTTGATAGTGCCTACATATTTGCACTGTTACCTACTGTTAGTGTTACCCTTTCTTTGTTGTATAATGGACTACTTCCAGCCCTGCTTACTGTAGCTTTGTTTGCATGCATGTTCGCTTGGGGTTCCCTGGTACACTGCTTCCACCTGCAATGCAGAGGTACAGTGCTTCTGTGGACTCCTAGTGACATCTGCATAGCGTACTATACGTATGTCAAGTTTACACATGACAGAACATCACTGTCTGTCCTGTTCGCATGTACGTTGCCTGTGAACCATTGCACATGTCTTACCTGGCATTTACCCACATGTGCAGTCATATATGCCAGTGCTATGAAATCAGTAGCAGTACACCCACGCATACACACCTTCAGTATGTTGTTCCCCATTGGCCCTATGTGTTGGTAATCACCATGGCAATCACACTACTATGGTAGCATGTGCAAAGGTAACCTGTGAATCACCTCTATGGTCCAGTTGTGGTTTATGTGAGTCATGTGGCAATGTCACAGCTGCCACATGTATGAAGTCAACCCTCACCCCTGGCCAGGAACGTACAACACATGTGTGGGATGCCACCACATAGCCAATCTGGGGACTGAGCACTCTGAACCCAGTAATGCCATACCCTGTCAGGTGGCATGACATACTACAGTGACTACAATACCAGTCTGACAGACCCGCACTGACAGCAATCTGAACACACTGGGGCATACTTGGAGGCTCAGAATAGCATCCTGCCTGAGCATCACACACCTCCGCAGCTGGCACACAGGCATACGTCGGAACAGAGCACATGCCAGACATGGCACACACATCCCGTGTGCCACACACTCACAGCCTGTAGGGCTACAGAACACACCTGCTACAGATGTGTCAGGTACCTCTCTTGGCCGCTGCAGTGGGGTCCCGCTCAACAGGCTGTACATGGTGAAGGTCACAGTGATATGCCTGTGGGGCACTATGGTCCACCACAAAACACATGCATACAGGTCAGTCTGAGGCATGGACACATATGACTCAGTCATTGACCATGCCACTATGGATGACCTGAGACATACCTCCCTGGACTACATGATAGGGAACATAGAAGGGATCTCTCAGCATGTGGCATGGGCCAGTATGAGCCTGATCTTGGTTGCCATCATACCCTCACCAGGTATGCTACCACTATATGTAGGAAGGGTGTTCTATGTCTACATTCTGCTCAATCTCCAATGTCATTCATAGGGTATCCACTGGCTGTCAACGTGTGCTAACATGCTAGGGAAACCACAATGATTTGCGAAGGGCAGCTTGCACGTGACACCCATGGGCCATTGTATATTGGTGAAGCCCCTTGATACACACATAGTGCCTTTTGCTGCAGGACACGGATTACATAGCCACCTCCGCAGGTATCACATAAGATAGGACACTAACAGTGATGCTACACAACACCAGCAGTGTACACCGCAAGATGCATGCACTGGACACTGTCCTCAGCACGGTGAACTGCAATGTCTGTGCAGTACCAGAGTCCTGATTCACGGCTCACAGGTGCAACCCATCACTGCCAGGTTATACCTCATACCATGCCTGTCGTCCCCTACACATGTAACACACATGGACAGGGGGGTGGTATCCCAAGGCACCACAGATACACACACCTCCAGGTTGTTGGCACAGCACAAAGCATCAGGGCCTATTCATGTGCAGCTAACAGTATGTCGGACTGCCTTCTGGTTCATAGCCTGGCACACACAACCCTGCCATACACAGGAAACCCACCTATCCTCCATAACAACACTGGCAATATGACAGTCTCAAGAAATGTCTTTATATGGCTGGACTGCATCCAGCCAAACATTTTGCGTGAGCATTACTGTAGCTACAACACACTAGCTGAAAGGTTCCCAGTATGTGGTCACTGAATTGTAGTGGAATAACATGTTACCACTCCCACAACAGGTGGGAACATGCAGCACCTGTTCATCGACTACATGTAGACTATATGGCCCAGACCAGATGTGTATCCCCTGCTGTAGGTATTTTACCATATACAACCCACACTGTATAGACACATACCGCATGCGGCCCCTGCACAGTAAGACACAGTCATATTGTTATGCATTGTGAATACCATTTATCCACTCGAGGCATGTGTCAGACATGGTAACTACTGCATGTCACAGGTATTTATGTGTATGTGTCACACACATACATCATGTGTGCATTGCGATTGCTGGTTTAGGCAATGGCATGCATTGTTATGCACAAAGACCCACACAAGGTCATAATGTGTGACACAACCACACGTGGCAGTTGTGGGTTTCCAAAACATACCTATCTGTACTCTGACAATGGTAGTAGACCCAGTAGCGGAGCGCACTATTGGCATTACAGGCCAAGTAGCCCTGTTTGGCTGTGCTGATAGTGTGGTGACATCCCCTGTGTTTAGTGGGGGAATATACAGCATCTGGTGTATTGTAGTATTTTCCAAAAGGATCTGTTATTTCACACTTGCAATTACACACACCCTACTACCCCCACACACACTTGCCATTTGCCGGATTCATACCCCGACCTAACTATGTCATGACACGTGAGAGAGACACATTAGTGAAGCGCAGTATTTGGATTACTAGGAGGTTCTTCTTCTCCGGCTGTACTTATAGGGTGCTGACATCATCAGTGTTTGGAAAGGGTAATGTGAATCATGTAGTGTGATCTCCTGATTGCCAAAAAGAACATGTTTTTCATACAGAATTGCACACACGCAAACTCCCCACATCGAAACACACACACACTTGCCATTTGCAGGTTTCAAACTCCTACCTAACGATGTCATGACACTCATGACAGACGCATTAGCAGAGCGCGCTATTCGAATTACTGGGGGGTTTCCCTTCTCCTGCTATACTTATAGGGTGCTGACATCATCCATGCTTAGATAGGGGAATGTGCATCCTGTAGAGTGCTTTCACAGTTAACAAAAGGGACATCTTCCTCACACAGACTTGCACACACACTAACCCCCCTCCACACACACTGGGCAGTTGCAGGATTCATACTCCTACCTAACTATGTTATGACACTCGTGATATACGCATTAGCAGAGTGCGCTATTCGCATTACTGGGAGGGTTCCTTTCTCCTGCTGTACTTATAGGGTGCTGACATCATCCGTGCTTAAATAGGGGAATGTGCATCCTGTAGAGTGCTTTCACAGTTGCCAAAAGGGACATCTCCCTCACACAGACTTGCACACACATCAACCCCGCTCACCCACACACACACACACTGAGCATTTGCATGGTTCGAACTCCTACCTACCTATATTATGACACTTGAGGGAGACGCATTAGCAGAGCGCGCTAACCAAATTACTGGGCATCTGGTCTGCACCTGCAGTATTTATAGGGGGATGACATCTTTATTTCTACAGAGGTATGTACATCTAGTACTACCTGTCAGGTGGGGATAGCATATATATGCATTTGCAGCCACCTACGTCAGGGTCAGATATGCACATCGCACTGGCAGGTTATGTTCTATACCATGCTTCATGACCACAGGACCTGTAACACACAACACAACCAGTCCAGAACACCACTCCCACATCCAGGACACACACTTTGCTTCCCTGGGAACAGTGCCGGGATATGCAGGTGTTCACATACACCATTCCAGTTGTTAACATCAGGTACAGGCATATTGTGTGTGGGAACTACTCAGGCCTCTACCACTTTACCCTACAGCCACTACAATCTGTGGGTCCATGTGCTATGGCAGAACCACTCACCACAGCCACATGGGGGAATACATATTGCACCTGTCCATCTGCAACATGGGTACTCACTGTTCCACACCAGAGGTAGACCACCATTGTTGATATCTGACCATACCCACCTTTCCCTGGACATCCATATCCCATCCCCACCCCCAGGCAAGGTTTTCACTGCAAACAAACTGTATTTAGCACAAGCAGACTCTACACTTGTGAAGACTGGGGTGGACGACTTCAAAGGACCCATGCTGCGGGACTATACTGGCCACTCTGCATAATCCTTGACAATTGCATTCTATGAGCATGTGTAAGGTTTGCATTGATCATGCTATCCCACATATACCCATGACTGCTCCACAACAAGACACCTGTCAGGTGTACACCAGCCATATATGAGCCGTCCAACAGACAGAGTGAGCTAATACATTGCAGAGCTGTAGCCCACAGAGGGAGGACATCTGTGAACAGTACCAGCACGACACTTCATTCCCACATAATCATCACAACACAGTGTTGACAGTGGAATTGTCCAGACAATGCAGATAGGGCTCCCCTCAGTCTGTTATTGACGCCCACTTACTGTTAGAGGTCCTCAGCAACCCTCTTCCAGCACACACCAACAACATGGCTGTGGCTTAGCACATTCAAACCCTGGGATCTCCACTGTGCCCCTGCTTGACAGAGGCACAGCTCACTAACCTCACACGTTGCCTTATGTGACCTACTTTACAGTGGCACAGTAGCCTACTGTACTGGGGATGCAGATGCCAAGCACACTCTGGCTAAGCTGTCATTCCCTAGGGCAACAAGCCTAGTATTGACCTCTACACCCATATGTTCAATTGTCAGATGCACAATATTTGTTGTGCTGTTAGACTGTTTGCAGGTCTTTATTGCCATAGCATTCCCTGTTCCTATGAACAACTTGTGTATCTGTGGAATATGTTTGAATATGAGGGCGATCCACTATATCACTTATGTCTCTGTAGTCATTTACTGTGTGCACTGGGCAGATTACTGTGTTGTGGTTGGTTCCTGGAATGACACGTACAAATACCAGATATGTGTGGCCAACTGCTAAACGGAGATATGGCCTAAGTGTGTGAGCATGCCCAGTTCAGCCTTTCCATGGCATGTTGTCTGACATGCCTCATTTATCAAAGTGTGTGAGCATGCCCAGTGTGAGCTTTCCATATGTTGAACTCTGAAGTCCACCACATATTTGGGTGTGTGTGAACTTCAACAATATCTCACGTTTATGGTTGTGTGTTGGGTGTCATTTTGTGTACTAACTGGCCAACTGCTTCGTGTCTGCCACAACAGGGATTATACTGTGCCTGCAGGGATTGCATGGGATACTTTGCATACAGTTGTCAACATCCTTTCATAATGACCTAACACTGTAGTACCGTATAGTGTACTGGTTCAGTACTTTCACTGTAGTGGACAGTATCCTGGGCTTTCGTCCTATCACTGCTTGACATCTTCATAGTGAGCACAACAGACTGTGTAGGGGCCAGTTGTGCACATATGACCATGTTGCATTATGTTCAGATATGGACTACCTACACCAGGCTTGTCCAACATTGGTAGTGTATTCCATAACATAGGTGGACATTGGCAAACACTAGCGATGTTCCCTAGGCCATTTCTGTTGCTAGTCACAGAGTGTGTTTGTCCTTCGACACACATTGTAACTGGAGTTTGCCATGACATATGTCATGGTTAGTATACTGTGCCTCCGTCTACCTCTGACATAACAGTGATACCCAGGGTTAACCTACCATCTCCCATCCACTCATTGGGATTCCTCTTGAGGGGTGTTGATAGGTGACTCTCTGGCTAACCTGTACTGGGAGTTTACTCAAGAGTGGGGGTGCCTTCTGTGTTATGGATCATTCTGTACAGCTTGTCCTATGTATGTCAGTGCTGGGGTTCAGGTCTCTCATGTGCATAGCTCACTGCCATTCAGATTGTACAAGGTGCAGCATGTTCATTGATTCCAGCTTGGACATGGCTTCATACATCAGGCACAGCTTGCCTCTGGGTGGGCAGTATGGCAGTGTGTGGAGCTGCAGTTTGTTTACTCAGGCAACACATGGCATCTGTTCATGCTCTTTGCTACTCCTGGTGGGGTACTGTTGTGGACTTTACAGTTGATGGAGGTGTCTGCTGAGGTATATCCCACAGGAGCTATTGTAGTCAATTGTGATGCTGATGAAGGATGACTGCAGAGCCACAGTGACCTCCCCTTATCTACATCTGACAACCTTCATGATTGGGTGGGTATATGGTATGTTTCTGCGAACACTACAGCCACATGTTTGTCCAATGCAGGATATCTATCACCTTGTGTCCCCAGGTCTCTCATTGCATGTTAGGTATGTAATGGGTTAACACCTGTGTGGTAATTTGTGGGCACTTACAATACTGTATATCCACGGTGGTTGTCTATACACAGTTTTGCAATTAGCTTGCTGACATGGCTATGGCTCCAGTTGTCTGTTTCTATGTGGCCCTTTTGTGGGTTGCTTGTGTCAGCTGGGGGTCAGATATGGTGGGCTGTTTGTACTCCTCTGCATACATGTTCAGTCACAGTCCTTCCATGTTGGCCTGTACCTATGGGACATATATACGGAATGGGGGGGGGGTCCCAGGACCAAGCCTTGTGGGATGCCACTCATATCTGCTTTGTAGTCTGACATGGATGCAGCATGTCTGACCATGTCAGTTCTGTCATTGGTCTGGTTTGCAACCCCTCTACTGACATAGGGGTTTATATTTAAGCTGGTGAACATATCCATACTGAACTCGTAGGGTATTGTCTGGAAGCATATGCACAGTCCAGCTACGCTGTGTGGACCACATTGCCCTCATCAATGACCTTAATGACTGTTTCAAATGGGTCAAACATGTTTAGGGGCAGGATCTGCAGTTACGACAGCCACACTGTGTAGGGTCCAGTGTCAGTAGGTCCACGATAGCTTTATGTCTGCGGTACATACTGATCCTTTCCATAGCTGTGCAGACCAAGCTTGTCAGGATCCTGGGGTGGTAGTTTGCAGTATCCATTCAGGCAACACCTTTGTTGTGAAGGACCACTGTTGTTGTACACTGCTCTTTGGGTACATATCCTGTGGTAAGGCTGACATTGGGCAGTAGTGTGATTTGGCATTCCATTATTCTTGGAGTCCATGTTGGCCTCAGCCCAGGACACCATCACATACCTTTGCTGCTGTGTGTTTTGCTTTGCAGATGATGGCTGTTACCTCATCATCTGCAATGTCAGGGGACCAGCAGTCTGCTGGGATAGATATTTTGCATTCTGGGGGGGGGGGTTGCACTGAACCTGTCAGGTTGTATGTTGGCAATATGTGTGTGTGTTTGGCATGTTGTTTGTAATATCTGTGTGATTCGGAGCATATCTGTGAATTCCCAACATGGTTCCTGCCATCAGTTAAGTAAGCCTTGTGATAATCCTTAGTGTCCTGTACAATGTGTATCTTCATAGGTTCATGGGTTCATACTAGGCTATCCACCCTAGGGCATTAGTAAGCCAAGCCAGAGTGTGTGTGTCTTTCGCCGCCCCTTGCTATGTGACTATTATGGCCATTTATGATTTTCTTTACTGTGCCTCTGTCTGGACATGACATAGTGAAGACCCCCAGTGTACATGTACGATCATCCATCCACTTGGCAATATTCCTGTTGAGGGGTGTCATTGAGGGGCTCTGCCTAACATGGATTGGGATCCTATTTCTGGGTGTAGGGAGCCTCTGGGTTATGTATCTGTCCCTCCAGCACATCCTATTTCATTATGTGTTGAGGCTGACATCTGTCACTCTCACAGCTCCAATGGCTTTGATTTCCTGTGGTGGAGCATGGCCATTACTCCTGTGCTGGACATGGCCTTGTACAACAGGCATACAATGCCTCTGTGTAGGCAGTCTGTGACTGCATTCAGCTGGGGTGTCTACAGCCAGGCAGCATATGACATATATCTGACACCCTTTATCCTCTTGGTGGGGTACCTTTGAGGTCTTCCGAACCGCTGCAGGTGTCAGGTACGGTACATCCCATATGAGTCATTGTACTAGATTATGGGTCTGATAAGGGAACAGTACAGGGGCACAGTGACCTCTGTTGATGTAGATGTGAATCCTTTCATGATACGGTGTCCAGTACAGATAGTCTTCCTAGCCACATTGGCATTGTGAGTGTCACATGACAGGTTACTGTCGACTTGTGTCCCTAGGTCGCTGATTACTCCTTGCATACATAATGGTTTACCACCTATGTGGTAATTTGTGAGTACCTTGTCTGGTATTTGGTGGGACATTCATACTGTCCAGTGTCTTCAGGATGTCTGGGTGGGGTTCTTGTGTGTGAGAGTGTGGTCTGTCACATGCTACAGACTGTACAGCAGTTTTGACTACACTTAGGTGCACATGGGTGGTCTCACCTGCTTCGTGCATTGTCAGTTACCTGGCCGTATGGGTGTCTGTGATGCATATGGATACTCCCCCTCCTTTGATGTTTTGGTCCAGGTGTTGGGGCCATAACGCATGATATGTGGTATAACCTGGTAGTGCTGGTGTGCTATCAGTAGGCTTGCAGCAGGCTTCTGTCACTGCACAGATATTGATGTTCTCCATACTGGGAAGTGCCTCAGGGGCATGCATATTGCAGTTTACACATCTGGCATTGGTCAGCATTACCCTTATGTTTCTTACCACTTATGTTTTCTAGGGTGGTGGGTTAGTCTTTTGGCCTTGCCTATGTGCGGCTCTATGGAGGTGGCAAGCCATCCCTGGAACAGCAGCATGGCTTGTCATGCATGACATCTCAAGCAGACAGACATTAGACCCTCTTGGACTGACAGCTGTAACTGTGCCACCTGTTAAAGCTGATCATTCTGTGTTTGTACTGTGGCATCATTCTTGGTGAGGGTTGGATGCTGCAAACGGCCAGTGTCATACTGGCCTGGAGTACATACTCAGAGAGCTCATCCATGTCTCTTTTCATGTAGTCCAGGGAGGTACATTTCAGGTCATTCACACCAGCATGGACAATGAGTGCATCATATTTCTGCTTGCTTTGGGGTGACCTGCGTACTTGTGTTATGTGGCATATTGTGGCAGCCTACAGGCAGCTTACTGTACCCTTTCCCTTGTCCAGTCTTGTGAGTGGGACAGCAGTGTGTCTGCCTATACAGACACCTATTACAACTGTATCAGGCATGTTGTTTCTCCCTCTGGCCTGTAACTGTTTGGCACACCAGCTTTGTGTACTATGTGTTGCATGTGCTATGTTTGGAGGTTGTGGTTGCTTGGGATCTGCTTTGGAGGCTTGTGTTGGTGTGGTGTGTTTGTAATTAGGGCCTCCGGGAATGTTTTTCTGTGTTTATGTGTTTGGTTTACAGTTGTGATAGGTCTATGTGGGACTGGGTTTGTGGTGTATGTGGTTACCTTCTCCTCCTGACTAGTTTTGACAGTACTGAGTTGGGGGAGCTCAGCCTCCGTTTGGATAAATGGTTGCATCTCTCACATATATTTGTATTTATTGGGGGGGGGTTGTGGGTTGTCTGTGTACTTGGGGCAGGTGTCACATTGCCTCTGGATTCACAGATTCTACTTCTTGTGGCTGGCCTTAGTGGATTGTATGTGTGGACATATTTTATTGCCATACTACTGATCAGTGATTACTTCCCTTTTATGTTTGCTCTATCATGTAGTAGCTTCCTCATTCTCTTGCATGGTTTGGTAATGGCTGGAGTCCAGCATGCCAGATGCCTGTGTGTATGGCATTGTGTCTTGTTGTTATTTGTGATTGCATACTCCAAGCATTCCTGGCTGTGTTCATGGAATGCCTGTATAACATGTTCTGCGGTGTGTCCCATATTCTGCACTTGCACAGGGCCTTTCGTGGATTCCACATCGGTTTGGAGGGGTGCAACCTATGCTTTACACATGTTTTTCACTGTGGTTTTCTGGCCAGGGACTGTGGTCAGGATGTGTATATCCAGTGTGATTACTCTATGGTCTGGTCTTACCAGTGAGGGATACACTTCTCATCTTGCCATCCAGTACACATGTTGCTGATTATCACATCTAGTATGCTTACCCCTCTTGTGGGAGTGGTACATTGTTCCTGGGCATTTTGGTTTATGGATTCTGGGAACTTTTCTCCTACTGTGTTGGTGCTAGTATAATGCTCCCAGTGTAAGTCTGGGTATTTTCAGTCAAGCAATATAATGTGGTTTGGGGGGCTTGATATATTCATGTATTCCAACATAGGCCAGGTGCAGTTCCTGGTATTAGGACAGTTGTCTGCAGCAGGCTATATACTGGGAAGCAGTTTTAGCCATTGGTATTTGACCATGGCTAATCCATGCTGCTTCTTGTTGTGGTACCAACATGGGGGTGTGATTATCCTTGACATTTATTGCTAGTCACCCTCCTTTTGTAGCTTGTTCCATGTTTTGCAGCTGTACAGCACAGCATGAGGTGTAACCTGGTAGTGTTAGGGTGCTGATGTGAGCCTTGACCCAATTTTCTATTACAGGACTGATATCAACATTCTTCATACTTTGTGCATTTACACTGCACGCATCTTGCTGTTTAGACTTCTGGCATTGGGTAGCATTACATCTAGGTTCCTATCCCTTGTGGTACCTATGACGGTGGGTTTGTGTTTTGAGACTTACCTATTCAGGGCATGCTGTGGGTACTGACAGCCTTTGCCAGTATCCATGGGGCCTGGACTGATAGGTGCACACCACCCCTAGCAGGTGGTGCATCATGTCATGCTCCGCATGTCTTCCCAGGCTGAAACACATTGGCTCCCCTTTGACTAACTGCATTACTTCAGCCAGTTATTGCAATTGATCATCCCATCGTCATTTTGTGGCTTCATGCTTGGTGAGGGTGGATGTTAGTCAGGGTCCTCAGGTGTGCATATAGTACATGGTGTTACATTACTTAACACATGGCATTCATGCCTCAGGTGGTGCTGCAGGGCTGCCTCTGTCGGATGCGCATATTACACTACCTGTACATGTTTGTGAGCAGGTCATGTCATTTTAGGCATCCCTGTTATTATTTGAGTGAGTCAGGGTGGGTATCATTCCCAGGGTTCCTACTGAGCCAGTGTATGTGCTATGCGTTGCCTCTTTGCCAAGGCCAGGGCATACTGGGCACGCCTCCTTCTGCCTACTGGGGCAGGCTCAGGTTGTTCCTCCTCCGAGTCACGCTCTGCCTGTGATGGCCTTGGCAATGGTGGCGGGCTGTTTGGCCCAGCCCTATGCTGGTCCTGCTGCAGCTGTTTTCGCAAGATCATATTATGTAGCATAGCACATACCATGACAATTTGGGTACATGTAGTTGGTGAGTACTGCAAGGCTCCACCAGATGTGTCCAGACACTGGAACCATGACTTGAGCAGCCCAAACACACGCTCTATTACATTACGTGTTTGTGCGTGTGCCTCATTATGGCATTCCTGTTCAGGTGTGTGTGCGTTTCTGATGGGTGTCATCAGCCACGGCTCCAGTGCATAACCTGCATCCCCCACTAGGTGTCTGTGTGGGATGTCCCCATTGGCAAATGTCTGGTACAGCTGCGTCAAATGCCAGATGTGGGAATCATGGTAGCTCCCAGGGCAGCCAGCACACACATTCATTATTATGCTCTGGGCATCACACACGACCTGGCAGTTGATGGAGGGGAAGCCCTTGCGGTTAATGTAGGCCCTACCCTGCTCACCGGCTGGTGCTTTGATGCGTATGTGCGTGCAGTCTATTGCACCCACTACCTCAGGGTATTCCGCTATTTGCTGGAAGAGATGCATATTGCTGGCCAATACCTCACGGGCATTGGGGAAATATACATGATCACTGACATGTGCTGACATGGCATCCAGGAACTGGTGCAGTACCCTGGAGGCTGATGCCTGTGATATCCCCATCACATCACCAGTTGGTCTCTGGAAGGTACCTGTTGCTAGTATACTTAGGCCAACACATACCTTGGTTTCCACTGGGATGGGTTCCCCTCTGTTGGTTCTGTGTGTGAGGCGTGGCCTGCACAGCTCGACTATTTGCTGCAGGAGCTCTCTGTCCACTCTATAGTGCTCTACTATCTCCAGCTCATGTAACCCATGGTAGGTGACCCTGGGACTGTACACTCTTCTCCGTCTCCTCACTGTGGGTTGTCTGGCACCATCTGCATTGTCACCACCCTCAGCAAGTCGCCTATGTCTCATTATGACAGCTATGGCAGCCCCTAACATTTCTGCTCTGAGTTCAGCTTTTTCAGTTTTCACTTCTAATAGCTTACTCCTGTCTTGCAGTGTCTCTTGAGAGAAACATCCTGCACTGCTGTTTGCAGAGTTTTAAGTGCTGGGCTGGGCTACTATTCTGCCTGTGTAATTGCCTGCTTCTAATTGTTTTCACCTGCTAGCTCCAGCAGTATTCCCTGCTAGCTTCCTACTAATTCTGTTGCTTCCTTTTTCCTTTCTGTTTCCTCAGGGGGGAGCAGCGTGCATACCAGCAGAAACGCGCTTACACGTGCGCACACATGCTTACACTGTTCAGGATCTGCCTATTCGGGTTAAAAAGCGCGCACAGCAGCGCAAACAGTCTTACAAGTCTGCCAACAGGCTCCCACATGCTCAGTCTGCCCTACACGCGCGCACACCAGCGCAAACAGTGTTAAACATCTACCAACATTCTCCCACATGCTCAGTCTGCCTTACACGCGCGCACACTGCCCTACTCACGCTTCATGGCGCACACACATGCGCATGCACGACCAGCAAGAAACTTTGGTGTAAGTAACAGTGTACACCTTCCATTTCTTGACATTCCCATGCTTATCTTGTGGCACTCCTCTTTCCCTGATCTGTGTCTGTCATCTGTCATGTTACACTGACCTCCAATGAACTGCATTTCTTTCTACCATTCCCCCCTGTGATGTCACCTATCTCCTACTCTATTCCACCCCCTTATGTATCTCTTACACTACTCAGACTGTGCTCATTTGCTATGTGACTGTGGGATTCAGTATCCTAACCCTCATTTACATGAGATTGCCTACTAATGCTTAGTTGCATGTCTTAGACTCAGCTTCCCCCCTTAGCAACCACTACACGGCGGCCATGTTGTTTTTGGTCTGCTGGTCCCTGCATTGTCATTCCATGTATTGCATAAAACCCACATTTGTGGGTTTATAACCTTCATTTTTATGTTTTATACACTGCAGCCCGTTTGCTGGGCTGCGCTGCTTAAACAACGGCGAACGCCGAAAAAAAATTATATTTTTTTAATTTTTGCATCGGGTTACCTTGCCAATGACCACATATTTGGCCATTGGCATGCTGCCTGACACATATGCACCCTTTATTTGGAGCTGACATGGCTCCATTGTGATTTTTGCAGAAACGTACTCAGTTGTCAACTGAGTACATTTCTGCAGCTAAAACGTCTCTTACATGGGCTGGTTTCTGCTTTGTGGATCGCTAATATACCTCATTTGCATACCTTTCGGCTGCAAGTGAGGTATTTAGCATATCCACGCCCAGTCCGTGTAAGAGACGTTTTAGCTGGTCTCTTATACGGAATTTCGGGCTGTTCCTGGATCGCGAGGCTTGCATGGAGTATTACACGTCTCTTACACTCCATGCAAGCCTTCGTGAATCCTGCCCAATATCAATTACAAATTTAAGAATTAATAACAATCATTTATCACATTCAAATATGAATATAAAATTAACAAAATCATATAAACTAAAGTATATACAAAGACATCCAGTATTTATACTTTAGAATACACTGTAATCCTCAGTCTGTAGCTTATTTCACAGATGAAAAGAGGAAAGTCAATTACATTTATGAAGGGGGTTCATTCTTTTCCAACAAATTTTGCACATTATCCCACAAACTATGTTCATACGTCCTTCTAATTGTTCTGGAAGTTGTGGTTTTTATCTGTAGATGACATAAATCTTTTAATGTATTAGCAAACTCAGAAAATGTAGGAGGATATTTTGAGATCCAATTTTTCATTATGGTCTTTCTAGCCACTGCCAGCATTGTCCATAGTAATGAATATTTTATTTTTCTAACACATTGTGGAATAGGCATATTAAATATAACCAAATATGTATTCAATATGAAATTATCTGAAAAAAGTGCTTGTAAAAATTAATTTATATTATTCCAAAAGGTGTTTAAAGTAGGACAATCAAAAAACATATGAGCCCAGTTAATATCTACACTAGAGTTACATCTATTACAAATGTTTTGCATTTTGTTGATTTTATCCATTAATTGTGGTTTGTAAAAAGATCTGTCCATAAATCTCCAAGTATATATTTTCCATTTCAAAGAAAAATATGTTTTCCCTGCTGATTGTAGTACATTAGCCTTGTCTTGCTGACTTAGATTATTGTTAATTGAGCTATAATAATTCCAGTAGTTATGTGGACAGCAAAATGTTTCTTCTCTCAAAACTCTGTAAATAAAAGAGAGATTACATGAATAGGTATGTTTATGTAATAGAATTGATTGAAAAAAATGTAATAATATCTTAGTGTCATGTTTATTAGTTGATGAAATTCTAATTTATTGTCAAGCTATATTATGAGTGTTTGTATATCTAACCATATGGATTTATCAAGGTCATATTCCTGTATAATATGATCAACTGATTTGGTCTTGCATTCAGATGTTAATTGGAACCAACATTTGAGTTCATTATTTTTAAATAAGGTAATCTTATTAAAATCAGAGGTTAAAAAGTCTCTTGTGTGAATGCTATGGAGAATAATAAGAAAAAACAATCTTTGTATTTAATATGTTTATATATAAAATTCCTAAAGTTAATTATAATAGTATGTATGTAATTGGCAGCATGATTAGGATTAACATAAGTGAAAAATAATCTTTTAAAATCCATATAATAGGAGTACTTATAATTTCTAATTGATATGTCAAAGGTCTAGTTATAAGCTGCATAGCTGATAATTCCCAGAAAGATTTCCATTTAACTGAATAAGTAATATCTAAAAGCTGTGAACGTGTTCTAATTATAGAGGAGATTGAGTAAAGATTTAGATCTGGAAATGCTATCCTGCCATTATTCCAACTATTAATGTGTTGATTAATTGCAATTCTTGTTTTTTTGGGACCAAAAGAATCTTAAAATCAGAGTGTTTAATTTATTAATAAACTTTTTTGAAGGAATAGTTTGAATAGATTTTATAATGTATAACATTTTGGGTAAAATTATCATTTTTATAATAGTTAGTCTTTCTTCAGTAGTGAATACTATTGTATTCCAATTTAAAAATACATCTTGAATAATTTGCAAGCATTTGTTTTAATTTAATTGCATTATTGATTTTATATATTTGGCAAGAATAATTCCAAGTAAAGTAATATTATCTGTATTAGGGATACGATGAGTATAGTCCTTCATTTTTTTTTTTTATTTTTAGGGTATATGGGTAAGAGTTTGGTTTTACTGTAATTAAAGGATAAACCAGACATCACTTGAAAAGTTTTGGTCGATTCAAAAAGTGACAGAAATGAGGAGTCATTTCCTTTTGTGGTAATAAGTATATCGTCTGCAAACAATTGTATCTTAGCTATTATATCTTTATCTATCTCCAAGCCCTCTATATTTTTATTATTCCTTATTTCATTTGCCCAAGGTTCCAATATCACAGTAAACAATAGAGGTGAGAGAGGGCATCCTCGTTTGGTACCTTTTATGATAGGGATTTTATTTGAAATATATGACCCTATTTTGATATATGTAAAATGTTTTAGAAGGTTGGTTGGGAGGGTGGCCTAATGGTTAAGGTGTTTGCCTTACAAACACAAGGTGGCAGGTTTGAGTCTCACAATGGATAATTGGCTAGACTTAAAATAAAATGGCAAGCAAGGTAGTAAGTACTAATCTATGAATCTATGAATCTATGAATCTAATAAAGTTATGAGAGAAATTTAGGCACTCCATAAGAATAAACAAATGATTCCAATGAATTGAATCAAAAGTGGCATTTATGTCAAGACTAATTAATGTTGAGGTCCTTTTTTTCCTTTGAGAGAAGTCAATAATGGCTAGGGTTCATTTTATATCAAAAGTACTTCTATTAGACACAAATCCTGTCTGGTCTTCATCTATTAATTGGGGTAAGAACATTTTTAATCTTTCTGAGAATATGTTCATAAACATCTTATAACCAATATTCAGTAAGGATAGTGGTCTGTAAGAGGAACAGTATTTTGGGTCTTTATTTGATTTTAGGATAGGGGATATGAATGTGTATTTCCATGATGGGGGTATATTGTTATTATTCTGGGCAACATTATATACATTGGGCAGTAGAGTAATAGCCATTTTGGGTATAATTGTATATATTTCTGGAATAATTCCATCATTTCCAGGTTTAAGCTTATTGATTTGATTTTGTATGTCTGATAAAGTAATTTGTTTATCACTGACATCTATTTGCTGTTTGCTCAGTTTATTATATATGTTTTTATTAATAACATTTCTTACATTGTCTTCTGACTGTATTTGTTGTGTAGATTGATTCATTTCATGAAAATGACATCTAAACTCTTCTAATATATCTTGAATACTGTGTACCTCTCTTTTCTTTCTTGTAGAGTATATTTCTTTAATATAATTATATTTATTTAATCTTTTGGTCTTATTCTTAAGGTTTGATAAATGTTTAGGATTTACTGAATAAGCAAGAAATGTATATTTTTCTAAAGTTGTCATAGTCTTGTGATGAAGAATAGATCTATATTCTTCATTTAATTTGTATATCCCAGCTCTTATATTTTTAGAGGAAAGATTATCTTTATTTTTGATGTGTAATGAATCCAAATTACCCTGTAGTGTTCTTATGTCTTTATCCCAAACTTTCATCTTGTTGTAATACCATTTGTTAATTTGTCCATACAAGTATGCTTTTAAAGCATCCCAGATAAATATATCTTGAGTGTCAGAAGTTAAATTTATATTTATAAAGTTTTGTGTCTCTTCTTTTAAAAATATTGAAAATCTAAGCTATGTAAGATATGCTGGGATTCTTGTAATTTGAAAGTTAGGGGTACTATTAATTTTATGTTCAAATAGAATTCTAGAATATGCTATGTATCTATTAGAATAGAAAGTGTATTGTAATGAGTTATGGTCTACAAAATGATACATATCTTTAAGTAGATAGATTTCTAGGAATTGTATTAATTGTTTAGCTTGTGGTGTAATTTTTCTTTTGCCTGAAGTGGTTGTATCTTTTGGGTCTAGGGTACAATTGAAGTCTCCTGCCATAATAATATGGCCCTCAGATGAAGATATTATTTGATTTAAGATGTGTTTAATAGTATTAGTACCAATACCAGGTATCCAATAATTGTTTATTAATGTATTCAATTTCTTGCCCAATTCTACTATAGCCAAACAAAGTAAGCCTTTATTATCTTGATATGTTTTAATTATTCTGGGTAGAGGAGATGCTTTATTCCACAATATTGCTACACCTCTTTTCTTTTTTGTACACTCTGAGCTTACAATAATTGTATATTTATTTGTATCTAAGAATTTAATAGTATTGTTCGTTAAATGAGTTTCCTGTAAAAATATGATATTAGGTTTATGAAAGGCGAGATATTTAAATAGATTACTTCTTTTATAGGGGTTATTCAGACTGTTTATGTTAAGTGACATGCCTTTCAACATGGTCATATTATATAATTGTAAATGTGTGATGTACTAGTAACATATCAATATCCTGCATGAAACAAGAGAATCTCCCTCCAAATATGAATTTGTTCAAAATGAATATAGTGAATCTAAAATCATTGAGAAAAATATGTATTTCTTGAGTTTTGTATTCTGTACTTTTTTTAAATAAGCTACATTGGATGTCAAAAAACTTTCTTTTAAAAAAATGATTACATATTCTATGTTAAAAAACATGGCATAGCTCCCTGTCTGTAGTTATAAACTTCTAATCCCAATGACATTAGTCACTGAGATCAAAACCCTAAACAGTAGCAACAGAAAGCAAACCTAACTAATAGTATAGATTATGTAATTTATATTGGAAACAAAACTAGAACAAAGTTTCTTATAAAACAAAAAAAAATCAGCTTTAGAATAATTCATCTGGAATGAATGAATATATGTTCATGTAAGTAATACCCTATAGATAAATGCATGTGACCAAATAAAATACAGTATATTATTCTTATATTCAGCCTCTGAAACTAGCGTTCAGAACAAGTAATAAAAAATTAATCCAGCGAGACCTGAACGCAAACTCGCTACCACTCGTAACAATGTTGCCAATAGCAAATTATGTTGCCAACAGCAAATTATGTAAATCCAACACCACGATGTAGAAAAAACAAATTTAATATAAAAAGGTTAAGCGCTTTCACTCGCATATAGCGAGCTTCATCAGAACAATGATACAGCAAGTGAAAAAACATTTAAATAGCCAATTTTTGGCGCCAAATAATCTTAAAGCTGTATACATAAAATATCTTACCTATCCACATTTATATTCATTAAATTTGCTATAGTTAATAAAAATGCATGAAATGCATATTATGTTTCAATAACATTGTGTTAACTATTTCATACACTCTAAGTAACATAAAATATATGTGATTATAAAAATAAATAAATTCTCTGTTAGTGAATACTTTAACTATCTAGCTCCAATATGGGTTTGACAGAAATAAATTCATTCAGTCCTGGTGGCGTCATAGCGTCAGTTAACAATTGCCACCAAAACTCTCTATAAACTAAACATTTCTTGATGTTACCACCTCTGGGATTCATTGTAACAATTTCTAGTATACCAAATTTAAAAAAATGTTCATCACCCTGATTCATTATATGCTTGTAAAGTGTGTTTTTTGTGTCCTTGGTCCTAATACTATACAAATGTGAATATATTCTTTTTTTAAATTTTCTCTCAGTCTTTCCTATATAATAGGATGGACATGACATACATTTGGCAAGGTAAACAAGCATACTGGTATTACAATTACCATGTTTGAAATTCATTTTGGTTTTGTTGATGTTGTTCAAAATAATATATTTCTCCTCATTTATCACAAAACATTGATGGCATGCTCCACATTTAACATTTCACTTTTGACTTCTCCTTTGGTAATTTAACGGAAGAAGCCAAAAGAACAGGTGCTAGACCAAAGTATACTCAGTCAGCTCGGACATACGCCCAAGCGTTTGCAAGCGGCAACAACGATAAAGGTACTGTAATTAAGTCTAGCAAAGAACATAATAAATCAATTAACGCACATGAACGTAAGAAGGATCTTGCCTTGAAAGAATTTTTTGGAAAGGACTGTAATTTTGATAAATTAAATGAAATGCAATTGAATGACAATCATATTAAGGTTTCATGCATTTTTATTAACTATAGCAAATTTAATGAATATAAATGTGGATAGGTAAGATATTTTATGTATACAGCTTTAAGATTATTTGGCGCCAAAAATTGGCTATTTAAATGTTTTTTCACTTACTGTATCATTGTTCTGATGAAGCTCGCTATATGCGAGTGAAAGCGCTTAACCTTTTTATATTAAATTTGTTTTTTCTACATCGTGGTGTTGGATTTACATAATTTGCTGTTGGCAACATAATTTGCTGTTGGCAACATTGTTACGAGTGGTAGCGAGTTTGCGTTCAGGTCTCGCTGGATTAATTTTTTATTCTTATATTCAGAGATGAGTCAAAATATCTAAAAAGAAATATTAAAGAACTAACTAGATTAATTAACAACCATACAACTGATATAAATAGAAGGAATTATTTATATACACAGCACTTCTACTTAGATATTATGTATCCTACAATATCAAAATCAAGATTGTGCTACTCAAGTAATGACATGTTTGTATAATCATTATAATCTGCAATGATATATTCATAAATCATACTGTGTCTCTTCCCTTATATTTATACGCTATACAAGAGGAGAGAAAAAAAACATGAATAAAAGCTATTATACATGTATGAACCTTTCCAGTCAATTATACTGAAAATGGTATGCTTAATGACACAGACATTGCTATTAGTGATACCCCTGAGAGGTATTCAATGCATTAGTAGTAAATGAAACATATCAAATAAGGTTAATAACTATGCCCAGAAACGTTCACTGTCAAAGTACAGACATTTCTTGTGCAGAAGCCAATTAGATAGAACAATTATGGTATTCAGCTCCTTACTACACAAATAAACATACTCTGGTGATAGAAACAACCTCTCTTTTTGAAATTGAAACAAAAAATTGCAGTATGTTAAGTAGGAGCTAACTTTAAAAAAGGCAACATTTATCATGATATGAGATATTATCAACATAACTGGAAGAAGAAAAGAAAAGAAGAATTAAAAGGAAAGAGGAAGACTGCAATGAATGTATACATATACAGAATAAATAAATAAAATTCCATACATGTTTACAAGTAAAGGCTTTCACTGTTCTTTATCTTCATTCTTTCCCTTCCCTCACCTCTCTCTCCCTTTCACATTTTTCATGTTGATTCTGTACTTTTCTAGCCTCTGGAAGCCAAAGATATACGAAAAGGCCCAAAATATTCCAATAATCCTGTACTTGACCATAGATTCTATTGTTCTGTATCTTAAAATGTGATTTACAGAAGATAAACAATAACCAAACCATTTCTCAGCCGTAGATGTGGTCTACACTTCCTGGAAATGATTATCGCTTGCCAGTGATGTCATCAAGCTGCTTCACATTGCAGAGAATGCTAATTAAAAGGGAAGAAATGGTTCCAATGCTAACCGAGAGGTTCAGAGAGAGAGTTAGCTTGTGAAATTGCAGCACAAGATAAGCAAAGTGTAGAAAATTGTCTCTAATGATAGACTGGTGGGAAACCGCCAAAATACAACAAAAATGCACACTTTACAAGAGTACTTGCGACTCCATGAACTCTGTAGGTCCCAACCTGTCAAACATTCGCAGAAGAACTGCCTTTGCAACTACGGAACATATACATAATGTTTACTACAAAAAAAAATCTTAGTTACAGCACATATGCACATCAGACATCACTTTTTAACCAGTATAGATTCCTATATACCTTGTTATTAATTAAAAGGAGAGAGAAGAAAGAAGAAAACAAAAAAAAATACATCTAAACAACCTGACATATTTATATACAACATCACCCGAACAGATGTGTAGCACACATACCCCAGACCATTTGCATTACCTGAACAAATGTATAACATATATACCATGCAGTTTACATTATGTAATTTCATTCAACAGGAATACTAAAACACATCTTGTGATTAATGTTACCCATCAAAGTATATGTAAGAAAGAGGAGGAAAACTGTTATAAAAGTAAGTTATTTTCTATTATATGAATATACCATGAAATTCAAAGAGGGAAAAGTGAAATGTGAAATCTGTACAGAAGAAAGAGAAAGGAAAAGAAAACCATTTTTCTTACTTTAGACCTCCCCTTAAAGAATCCCAACATATTCTTATATCTTAAATAGAAGGTTGTTGAATGTATAGAGATATATAAATATTAACTTTGTGGAGATATAAAGTATGGTAAGAAAATTAAGTAAAACATTATGTTATGAAACAAGTGCTATTAATATGAATATTATAAGTTAGGTTTAAATATTTGAAATAGAAAATAAGAGATTATGTGTAACTGTAATGAAAAGAAAAATACTAAATTATGACAGGCTGAATTAAGGTATGAATGAAGTATTATAGATAAACATCAAAAAGGAGAAGAGAAGGTCTTACCTTGAATGTATAACATAAAATTGTTAATAAAATAAAGTCCATAATGTTAACATAGTATATCAGTAAACTGTATTATATTTCATTTGTTTTTTAGTCTCTTTTGTTTCTCTGTAGATTTCCATGTAGAATTAGAAGCCATTCTTTTAAGAGAAGGGTTAGCCAAATTCATTTCTTCTAGCAATTTATGTTTTTTAACAAAAGCCAGAGCAGAGTCAAGATCCTCAAACATCTAAGGACCCTCAGGGAGAAAAATCTTCAACCTTGCAGGAAACAAGAGATGAGTCTTAATCTGAACCTTTTTCAGTTCTTTAATCAAAGGTAAAAAAACTTTTCTCTTGGCAATTACCATTGTTGAGTAGTCATTGTTGAAACGAATGATAGAGGCATTATATTTTAAAGGAGATTTTGACCAGGCAGTTTTTAAAATTAGATCTTTATCAGATGAAGAGAGAAATTTTACTATGACTGATCTTGGTTGTTTCCTATTAGTAATGCTTACTGAGGTAAGTGAATAGTGGGCTCTCTCTATTCCAAATGACATAGCCTCAGGTAAATCCTGAAATTTTGGTAACCAAGTGTTGAGAAAGCTTGGCATGTTATTTCCCCCAGTTTTCCTGAAGTCTGAAGATCTTAATATTATACTACAGGAGCATTTGCTGATTGAGTCTCTTTGGTTGTATTAAGGACTGCTACTCTCTGATTTTTACTTGTTTAGTTTCTTTGCCGGTTTCTCCTAGTTTGGCTTAATATTATTCCGACATGATCTGTTCTCTAAATCATCCAGTTTATGTTGTAATGAGGTGTTTACTTAAGTAAAAATTCTATGTTATTTTAATTTTCTAGTAATCTGCCATCAAAGTCTGTTAGAGATTCTTCAATACTTGTTATTTGGATTTTTTGCTGCTTTAAATCTTCATGAAGCAGATCCATCTGATTAGTATCTTTTTCTTTAAAATTATCAATTTTAAAGTCAATCTTGTCAGTCTTTGTGGTGAGGTCTTGAATATTAGTTATTAGAGTTTGTAGTTCTTTTTTTAAACTGGAATTCTGACTACTTCACTTAGTGAAGCTCATGATGAAAATCTTCCAGATGAGATAAAGTTATTCTGATGAAATTTTGACTGAAAAATATGTCCACTTTCGATTTTTAAGTAGATATTCATGTAGAGCTTGTTAAATACTATCAAGTTATGCAGAAAAAAACAAATTTTCATTGATAGGAGACAAAATTCCAGTGAATATATAATTTCTTTAGTGGAGCTTGTAAAATCTGCTGCTACACAGTGTCCATGCTGGCCACGCCCCCGGGGACTTTTTTTGATGTACTCCACATGCGTATGGGATTTGCGTTCCCATGCATACCCAAGAATATCTCTGTTGTTCCAATTTTGTTTTCTAATTTTTTTTTATATGCAAAAATAAAATGTCGGACAGTTTAGGGGTAGGAGAGAGAGAGAGAGAGAGAGAATGGAGGAAAAACAAGAAAAATCAGGTACGTGTCTTTAGTTTTGAATAACGTATCTGATTTTCCTAGTATTTTCTCTGAGCTGTCTCTCTCTCTGCTATGTCCAGAGTCCATATTACATTTTTTTATTAAAAATATATATAAAATGACAGTATATAGCAATGGAATAGACTCAGGACAACCCAATGCTAGGATTTACAATGGGCACACTGATTGGGATGAAAAATCAGCATGCTCATTTTGGAATATCAATGACCAGTCATTGTATAATTTACATAACCTCCCCTTATGTGCTTTCATTACATTACCTTGGGGTGTGACTGCACTGTATGGGACACTTGTGTTTAAATTGGGGGTTTCACCTTATATCTCCACTGACTCTGGAAATATGGACAAGCTACACTACCTGGTTAACAAATATCAATTACTACATCATTAAATAAAATAACAAAAAATATAAAACTGCTTTCCATTGTAAAAGCTAAATGTCCTGTTTTGGTATTCAGGCCATCACCTACTCCATTGGAAGTGGTGACTCTAACCACTACGCTAACAGAACTGTTCAAATGTTAGCTATACATTTGTATATAGCTTCTTCTATAACTGAAATCTGTACAGCTCCATTAGCTAAAGGAGCTGTCCAAATTTCAGCAATGCTTTTTTATATAACTTCTTCTATAGCTGAAATTTGGACATTTCCCTTAGCTAATGGAGCTGTCCAAATTTCAGCTATAGAAGAAGCTGGGCAGGATTCACGATGGCTTGCATGGAGTCTAAGAGTAGTGTAAGACTCCATGCAGCCATCGCGATCCAGGAACAGCCTGAATGTGCGTGTAAGAGAGCACCTAAAACGGCTCTTACACGGGCAGGGCGTGGATATGCTAATTACCTCACTTGCAGCCGAAAGGCATGCAAATGAGGTAATTTTGCGATCCAGGAAGCAGAAACCTGCCCGTGTAAGAGCTGTGTTATCTGCAGAAATGTACTCAGTTGAAAACTGAATACCGTTCTGCAAATAACACAATGGAGCCTTGTCAGCTCCAAATAAAGGTTGCAAATGTTGCAGGCAGCATGCCAATGGCCAAATATGTAGCCACTGGCAATGTACCCTGATGCAAACATGAAATAAAAATATATTTATTTCAGTGATCGCCGATGTTTAAATGTAGCGCAGCATTGCGCAAACCGGCTGCTCTATAAAAAAAACAAAAAATAAAAATATTAAACCCACAAATGTGGGTTTATGCAAAGCATGAGTATACAATGGAAGGGAATAGCAGGGTAAAACAACATGGTCACTGAGTAGGGGTTGCTAAGGGGGGAAGCGGAGTGTAAGACATGTAACTAAGCATTAGTAGGCAATCCTATGTAAATGAGTGGTAGGATAGTGAATCGCACTGTTACATAGAAAATGAGCACAATCCGTGCAGTGTAGGAGTAGGATAAGGGGGAGTAACAGAGTAGGAGATAGGTGACATCACAGGGGGGAATGAATGAAAGGAATGCAGCTCATTGGAGAACAGTGGCATGTGAAAGTTGTCAGTCACACATCATGGAAAGAGGAGTGTCAGCAAGTAGGCATGGGAAAGCCAAGAAATGGAAGGTGTACATGATGGATAACACCAAAGTTTCTTGCTGGGCGTGCATGCGCACGTGTGCATGCTGGTAGGCACGAGTAAGATAGAGTGTGCACGTGTAAGCGTGAGTGCGCAAGTTTAAGGCAGAATACGCATGTAGGAGCCTGTTTAAACACCTGTATGCTTGTTTGCGCTGGTGTGCACGCGTTTTAACCTGAATAAGCAGATTCTAGTCCGTCTAAGCATGTGTGCATGCGTGTTAGCCACTGTGAGCATGTTTTTGCTGGTATGCGCGTTGCTCCCCCCTGAGGAAACAGAAGGGAAAAAGGAAGCATGGGAAATAGTAGGAAGCTAGCAGAAATTACTGGCAGAGCTAGCAGGTGAAAACAATCAGAAGTAGGCAATTACACAGGCAGAACAGTAGCCCAGCCCAGCACTTAAAACTCTGCAAACAACAGTGCAGAATGTTTCTCTCAAGTGATACTGCAACAGAGGAGTAAGCTACTAGAAGTGAAAACTGAAAAAGCTTCACTCAGACCAAAAATGCTAGGGGCTGCAATAGCTGTTATAAGGAGACATATGCAACTTGCTGAGGGTGGTGACTATGCAAATGCTGCCAGACAACCCACAGTGAGGAGATGGAGACGAGTGTATAGGCCCAGGGTCACCTACCAGGGGTTACATGAGCTGGAGATAGTGGAGCGCTATAGAGTGGACAGAGACCTCCTGCAGCAAATTGTTGAGCTGTGCAGGCCACACCTTACACACAGAACCAACAGAGGAGAACCCATCCCAGTGGAAACCAAGGTATGTGTTGGCCTAAGAATACTAGCAACAGGTACCTTCCAGAGACCAACTGGTGATATGATGGGGATATCACAGGCATCAGCATCCAGGGTACTGCACCAGTTCCTGGATGCCATGTCAGCACATGTCGGTGAGCATGTATATTTCCCCAATTCCCGTGAGGTATTGGCCAGCAATATGCGTCTCTTCCAGCAAATAGCGGAGTACCCTGAGGTAGTGGGTGCAATAGACTGCACGCATATACACATCAAAGCACCAGCCGGTGAGCGGGGTAGGGCATACATTAACCGCAAGGGCTTCCCCTCCATCAACTGCCACGTCGTGTGTGATGCCCAGGGCATAATAATGAATGTGTGTGCTGGCTGCCCTGGAAGCTACCACGATTCCCATACCTGGCATCTGACGCAGCTGTACCAGACATTTGCCAATGGGGACATCCCACATGGTCACTTAGTAGGGGATGCTGGCTATGCACTGGAGCTGTGGCTGATGACACCCATCAGAAACGCACATACACCTGAACAAGAATGCCATAATGAGGCACACGCACAAACACGAAATGTAATTGAGCATGTGTTTGGGCTGCTCAAGTCACGGTTCTGGTGCCTGGACACATCTGGTGGAGCCTTGCAGTACTCACCAACTACATGTACCCAAATCATCATGGTATGTGCTATGCTACATAATATGATTCTGTGAAAACAGCTGCAGCAGGACCAGCATAGGGCTGGGCCAAACAGCCCCCCACCATTGCTAAGCCAATCACAGGCAGAGCATGACTCGGAGGAGGAACAACCTGAGCCTGCCCCTGTAGGCAGAAGGAGGCATGCACAGTATGCCTTGGCCTTGGCAAAGCGGCAACACATAGCACATACACTGGCTGAGTAGGAACTCAGGAAATGATACCTCTCTCTGACTCACACATATAGTAAAAGGGATGCCTAAGTTGACACGACCTGCTATCAAACATGTACAGGGAGTGTAGTATTTGCATCCAACATAGACAGCCCTGCAGCACCACCTGAGGCATGATTGCCATGTGTTAAGCAATGTAACACCATATAGTATATGCAAACATGATGACCCTGACTAACATCCTACCCTCACCAAGCATGATGCCACAATATGAAGACGAGATGATCAATTACAATAATTGGCTTAAGTATTGCCATTAGTCAAAGGGGATCCAAAGTGTGCCAGCCTGGGATGACATGCTGAGCAAGACACGATGCTCCACCTCCATAGGTATCACAAGGGATAAGAACCTAGATGTAATGCTACCCAATGCCAGATGTCCAAACTGAAAGATGCATGCAGTCTAAATTCCCCTCTGCATGGTGAATGTTGATATCTATCCTGTAACAGAAAACTGGGTTAAGGCTCACAAGAGCACCCTAACACTACCAGGTTACACCTCATACTGTGCTTTACAGCCCCAAAACATGGAACAAACTACAAAAGGAGGGTGAGTAGCAATAATTGTCAAGAATAACCACACCCCCATGTTGGTACCACAACAAGAAGCAGCATGGATTATCCATGCTCAAGTAACAGTGGCTAAGACTGCCTGCCAGTTTGTAGCCTGCTACAGACTACCCTCCTAATGCCAGGAACTGCACTTGGCCTATGTTGGAACACATGGAAATATCAAGCTCTCCAAACAACATTATATTGGGTGACTGAAAATACTCAAACATAGACTGGGAGCATTATCCCAGCACCAACACCCTAGGCCAAAGGTTCCTAGAATCCATAAACCAAAATGCTCAGGAACAATGTACCACTCCCACAAGAGGGGTAAGCATACTGGATGTGATAATCAGCAACATGGGTACTTTATGGCCAGATGAGAAGTGTTTTCCTCACTGGTAAGATCAGACCATAGAGTAATCACACTGGATATTCACATCCGGACCACAGTCCCTGGCCAGAAAACCACAGTGAAAAACATGTGTAAAGGAAATGTTGCACTCCTCCAAACTGATGTGGAATCCATTAAAGGCCCTGTGCCTGTGGAAAATATGGGCCACACCTCAGAACCCTTTATAAATGCATTCTATGAACACAGTCAGGAATGCATGGATTATGCAATCCCAAATAAAACCAAGGCCCAATACCATAAACACAGGCATCTGGCATGGTAGACTCCAGCCATTACCAAACCATGCAAGAGAATGAGGAAGCTACTGCATGATAGAGCAAACCCAAAAAGGGAAGTAATCTCTGATCAGTATTATGGCAATAAAATATGGCCAGTCATAAAATCCACTAAGGCCAGCTACAACAAGTTGAATCTGTGAATATTGGGCAATGTTACACCTGCTCCATGTACACAGACAACCCCCTGCACCCCCCAAGAAATACAAATATATGTGAGAGATGCAAGCACGTCTCCAAACTGGAGGCTGAGCTCTCTCAACTCGGCACTGTCTAAACTAGTCAGGAGGAGAAGGTAACCACACACACCACAAACCCACTCACATAGACCTATCACAACTGCAAACCAAATACATAAATACACAAAAACATTCCTGGAGGCTCTAATTAAAAACCACCAAATCAACAGAGGCCTCTAAAGCAGACACCCAAGCAACCACTACCCCCAAACATAGCACATGCAACACATAGTACACAAAGTCGTTGTGCCAAACAGTCACAGCCCGTAAGGACAAACAACATGCCTGATACACTTGTAATAGGTGACTCCATAGTCAGACACACTGATGTCCCGCTCACGTGACCGAACAAGGAAAAGGGCACAGTAAGCTGCCTGTAGGCTGCTACAATCCGCCACATAACACAATCATGCAGGTCACTCCAAAGCAAGTACAAATATGACTCAGTCATTGTCCATGCTGGTGTGAATGACCAGAGATGTACTTCCCTGGACTACATGTAAAGAGACATAGAGGAGCTCTCCGATTATGTAGGCCAGGCCGGTATGACTCTGACCCTGAGCAGCATCCTACCCCCACCAAGAATGATGCCACAGTACAAACACAGAATGATCAGCTTTAACAATTGTCTCAATTACTGGTGTCATTTCAAGGGGATACAGTGTGTGTCTGCTTGGGATGTCATGCTTGACAAGCCACGCTGCTTTGCCAGGGATGGCTTGCACCTGTCACCCCTGTGCATCTGGATATTGGCTAAGGCTCTTGCCACCTCCATAGTGCCTTTTGTAGGCAAGGCTGAAAAGACAAACCCACCTCCCCAGAAAACATAAGTGGAAAAAACATAAGGGTAATGCTGCTCAATGCCAGATGTCTAAACCACAAGATGCATGCTCTCGAGGCCCTCCCCAGTATGGAGAACATCGATGTCTGTGCAGTGATGGAAACCTGCATCAAGACTCCTGAGAGCACCCCAGCATTACCAGGTTATACCTCAATTCATGCTTTTCGGCCCCAAAACCTGGACCAAACCACAAAAAGAGGGGGAGTATCCATATTCAGCAAAGATACCCACACGTCCAGGTTACTGACAATGCACAAAGCATCAGAGACCATCCATGTGCAACTAATTGTAGGCAAAACTGCTGTACCATTTGTAGCATGCTTCAGACCACCCTCTCAGACCCAGGAACACCACTCAGCCTTCCTGAAGACACTAGAGAGTATGAATGTCTCCCCAAATACCAAACAAGGTACTCACAAATCACCACATAGGTGGTAATCCATTATGTATGGAAGAAGTAATCAGGGACCTAGGGACACAAGTGGGCAGTAACCCCACATGCGACACTCACTTTGCCAACATGGCTAGGAAGACCACCTATATTGGCCACCTTATCATGAAAGGATTCACATCTACATCAAGAGAGGTCATTGTGCCCCTATACTCTTCTCTTATCAGGCCCATAATTGAGTACAATTCCCCATTTGGGATGTACCATACCCGACACCTGCAGCAGTTAGAAAGACCTCAAAAGTACCTCACCAAGAGGATAAAGGGTGTCAAACATTTGTCATATGCTGCCTGGCTGACAACACCCCAGCTGTATGCAGTCACATACTGCATACTCAGAGGCGATGTATGCCCGATGTACAAGGTCATGTCCAATACAGAATTGATGGACATGCTCCACCTCAGAAAATCCAAAGTCATCAGAGCCACGAGAGAGACAGATGTCAACCTCAACACATAAATAAATCGGATGTGCTGGAGGGACAGATTCCTAACCCAGAGGCTCCCTACACTCTGGAACAGAATCCCACTCCATGTTAGGCAGAGCCCCTCACTGACTCTCTTCAACAGAAATCTTGCCAAGTGGATGGGAGATCGTAGATGTACACTGGGGGTCTTCAGTGTGTCACATCTAGACAGAGGCACAGTAAAGTAAACCCTAAATGGGCATAATATTCACATAGCAAGGGGTGGCGAAAGCCACACACACTCTGGCTAGGCTGATAAATGCCCTAGGGCAGATAGCCCAGTATGAACCTATGAACCTATGGAGATACAAATTGTACAGGACACTAAGGATAATCACAAGGCTGTCTTAACTGATGGTAGGAACCTTGTTTGGGAATACACAGATATGCTCTGAATTACCAAATATTACAAACAATACACCAAACCCACACACATTTCCAACATCCAACCTGACAGGTTCAGTGCAACCCCCCCCCTCCCAAAATGACAAATATATATCCCAGCAGAGTGCTGGCCCCCTGACATTGCAGATGCTGAGGTAACAGGCAGCATCTTCAAAGCAAAACACACAGCATCAATGGTACGAGATGATGTCCTGGGCTGTGTCCAACATGAACTCCAAGAAGAATGGAATGCCAAATAACACTACTGCTCAATTTCAGCCTTACCACAGAATATGTACCCAAAGAGCAGTGTACAGCAACAGTGGTCCCTCTCCACAAAGGTGGTGCCTGAATGGATACTGAAAACTATCACCCCAGAATCCTGACAAGCTTGGTCTGCAAAGCTATGGAAAGGATCATCATGGACCTCAGAAATAAAGATATTGGGGACCTACAGACACTGGACCCTACATAGCGTGGCTTTCTTAAGGGCAGATCCTGCCCCGTAAACATGTCTGACTCATTTGAAACAGTCATCAAGGCCATTGATGAGGGGAATGTGGTCCACACAGCCTATCTGGACCTTGCACAAGCCTTCCATACAATACCCCACGTGTTCATTATAGATAAGCTCACCAGCTTAAATATAAACCCCTATGTCAGTAGATGGGTTGCAAACCAGGCCAAGGACAGAACTGACATGGTCAGACATGCTGTAGTCATGTCCGACTACAAACCAGCTACAACTGGCATCCCACAAGGCTCAGTCCTGGGACCTCCCTTGTATGGTATATATTTACCATAGGTACAGGCCAACATGGAAGGACTGTGTCTGAACAAGTTTGCAGAGGACTACAAACTGGGCACCTTATCTGACCCACCAGCTGACACAAGCATCCTACAAAAGGGCCACATAGTAACAGACAACTGGTGCCAGAGCCATGTCATCAAGCTAATTGCAGAAAAGTGTATAGTCATCCCCTGTGGATAAACAGTAAGTGCCCACCAATTACCACATAGGTGTTAACCCATTAAGTACTTTAGAAGTAATAAGAGACCTGGGGACACAATTTGATAGATATCGTGCATTTGACAACCATGTGGCTGTAGTGGTTACAGAAACATACCATATACCCACCTAATCATGAAGGTAGTCAGATCTAGATCAGGGGAGGTCATCGTGCCTCTTCACTCATCCTTCATCAGCCTCACAATTGAGTACAATTGCCCCTGTGGGATGTACCTCAGCAGACACCTCCAGCAACTGGAAAGACCCCAAAAGTACCCCACCAGGAGGATCAAAGAGCTCAAACAGATGCCATGTGTTGCCTGATTAAACAAACCACAGCTCCACACAGTGCCATACTGCCTGCCCAGAGGCAATCTGTGCCTGATGTATAAAACCATGTCCAAGCTGAAATCAGTGAACATGCTGCACCTTGTACAATCTGAATGCCAGTGAGCTATGCACATGAGAGACCTGAACCCCAGCACTGACATACATAGGACAAGCTGTAGTGATTGATCCATAACCCAGAAGCTCACTCCACTCTTGAGTAAACTCCCAGTACAGGTTAGCCAGAGAGTCCCTCATTGACTCTCCTCAACAGGAATCATGATGAGTGGATGGGAGATGGTAGGTTTACCCTGGGTATCACTGTTATGTCATGGGTAGACAGAGGCACAGTATACTAACCTTGAAATATGTCATGTCAAATTCCAGTTACAATGTGTGTTGAAGGACAAACACACTCTTTGACTAGCAGTAGAAATGGCCTAGGGCACATCGCTAGTGTTTGTCAATGTCCACCCAAGTTGTGGAATACACTGCCAATGTTGGACAAGCCTGGTGTAAGTAGTCCATATCCGAACAAAATGCAGCATGGTCATATGTGCACAACTGGCCCTTAACCAGTCTGGTGTGCTCACTATGATTATTTAAAGCAGTGATAGGACTGAAACCCAGGATACTGTCCACCACAGTGAAAGTACTGAACCAGTACACTATACAATATTACAGTGTATGGTCAGTATGAAAGGATATTGACAACTGTATGCAAACCATCCCATTGAAACCCTGCAGGCACAGTATAATCCCTGCTGGGTTCAGACACAAAGCAGTTGGGCAGTATGTACACAACATGACTCCCAACACACAACTATAAATGTGAAATATTGTTGAAGTTCACACACACCCACAAATGTGGTGGACTGAAGATCTCAACATATCGAAAGCACACACTGGGCATGCTCGCACACTTTGATAAATGAGACATATGTCAGGCAACAAGCCATGGAATATGCCTGAACTGGGCATGCTCACACACTTAAGCCATGTCTCAGTTTAGCAGTTGGCCACACATATCTGGTATTTGTATGTGTTAAACCAGGAACCAACCACAATACAGCAATCTGTCCAGTGCACACCGTTAAATGACCACAGAGACATAAGTTAAATAGTGGATCCCACACATATTCAAACATCTTCCACAGATACACAAGTTGTACATAGAAACAGGGAAAGCTATGGCAATAAAGACCTGCAAACAGTTTATCAGCAACAAATATTGTGTATCTGAAAATTAAACATATGGGTGTAGAGGTCAATACTAGGCTGTTTGCCCTAGGGAATACAATCTTAGCCAGAGTGTGCTTGGCATCTGCCTCCGCAGTACAGTAGGCTACTGTGCCTCTGTAAAGTTGGTCACAGAAGGCACCATGTAAGGCTAGTGTGCTGTGCCTCTGTCAAGCAGGGACACAGTGGAGATCCCAGGGGTTGAATTTGCAATGTCACATCCATGTTTGAATCCTGCAAATGCTCAGTGTGTGTGTGTGTGTTTGGGTGAGGGGGGTTAGTGTGTATGCAATTCTGTGTGAAAGAAATGTCCCTTTTGCCAACTACAAGAACACACTGCATGATGCACATTCCTCTTTCTAAACACTGATGATGTCAGCACCCTATAAGTACAGCAGGAGAAGAAAAACTTCCCAATAATGTGAATAGTGCGCTCTGCTAATGTGTTTCTTTCAAGTGTCATAACATAGTTAGGTAGGGGTTTGAATTCTGCAAATGCTCAGTGTGTGTGTTTGGGTGAGGGGGGTTAGTGTGTGTGAAAGAAATGTCCCTTTTGACAACTACAAGAACACACTGCATGATTCACATTCCTCTTTCTAAACACTGATGGTGTCAGCACCCTATAAGTACAGCAGGAGAAGGTAAACCTCCCAGTAATGCGAATAGTGCGCTCTGCTAATGCATCCTTTTCAAGTGTCATAACATAATTAAGTAGGGGTTTGAATTCTGCAAATGCTCAGTGTTTGTGTTTGGGTGAGGGGGGTTAGTGTGTGTGCAATTCTGTGTGAAAGAAATATCCCTTTTGCCAACTACAAGAACACATTGCATGATGCACATTCCTCTTTCTAAACACTGACGATGTCAGCACCCTATAAGTACAGCAGGAGAAGGTAAACCTCCCAGTAATGTGAATAGCGTGCTCTGCTAATGCATCTCTCTCAAGTGTCATAACATAGTTAGGTAGGGGTTTGAATTCTACAAATGCTCAGTTTGGGTGAGGGGGGTTAGTGTGTGTGAAAGAAATGTCCCTTTTGCCAACTGCAAGATGCACATTCCTCATTCTAAACACTGATGATGTCAGCACCCTATAAGTACAGCAGGAGAAGGGTAACCTCCCAGTAATGTGAATAGCGTGCTCTGCTAATGCATCTCTCTCAAGTGTCATAACATAGTTAGGTAGGGGTTTAAATCTTACAAATGCTATGTGTGTTTTTGTCACGCAGTTTATCCATGTGTGTGGGGTGTTGCTCTTAATATTGTATGACATAGATCATATCAGTAATGTCAATGCACACATGAGGTATGTGTGTGCCACATAGACATATGTACCTGTGACCTGAAATAGTTCCCATGTGTGAAGCCTGCCTCATGTGAATACATGTAATTTGCATTACACAACTTTATGACTGTGGTTTTCTGTGCAGGGGCTGCATTTGGTATGTGAATATACAGTGAGAGTAGTCTATGGTGTCATCTTACCAGCGAGGGATACACTTCTGGTCTGGAGCATATAGTCCACATGGTGGTGATGAACAGGTGCAGCATGTATTCCCCACTTGTGGGAGTGGTAACAAGTCGTTCCATAGCAATTGAGTGTATGGATTCTAGGAACTTTACACCTAGGGTGTTGGAGCTACAGTAATGCTCACAGTCTATGTGTGGGTAAATGAAGCTGCCCAATATATTGTTGTTTGGAGACACCTGCAGATATACATGTATTCTTAAGTAGGCCAAGTGGGTTACCTGGGTTTGGGAGTGTGGTGTGTGCCAGGCTATGAACTGGAAGGCAGTCTTACCCACTGTTAGTTGCACATGGATAGTCTCTGATGCTTCGTGCTGTGCCACCAACCTGGAGGTGTGTGTATCTTTGATGAATATTGATACTCCCCCTCCTGTTCTGTTTTGGTGCAAGTTATGTGGCCGACAAGCATGGCATGAGGTATAACCTGCCAGTGCTGGGGTGCTTTTGGGGGCCTTGAACCAGGATTCTGTTACTGCACAGATATTGATGTTTTCCATGTTAAGGACAGTTTCCAGTGCATGCATCTTGAGGTTTACACTGCTGGCATTGAGTAGCATTACTATTAGTTTACTATCCCTTGTGATACCTATGGAGGTGGTCTTGTCTGTTGAGCCTTGCCTAAAAAAGGCACTATTAGTGTATCAAGAGCCTTTGCCAATAACCAAAAGCCCATGGGTGACAGGTGCAAGCTGTCCCTAGTAAAGCAGTGTGGCTTGTTGAGCATGTCATCCCAGGCTGACAGGCATTGGATCCCCTTTGAATAACACTGAAACATAAGCCAATTGTCTAAGTTGATCATCATGTCTACATACTGTGGCATCATTCTTGGTGAAGGTAAGATGCTACTCAAGGTAAGGGTCATACCAGTCTGGGCCACATGCTCAGAGAGCTCCTCTATGTCTGTCATCATGTAGTCCAGAGAGGTATGTCTCAGGTCATTCACACTGGCATGACACTGACTGAGTCATATTTGTACATGCCTTGGAGTGACCTGTGTGCTTGTGTTATGTGGCAGATCATAGTGGCCGACAGGCATCTCACCGTGACCTTCTCCTTGTTCAGCCTGGTGAGCGGGACATCAGTGTACCTGATGATAGACGCACCCATCACAAGTGTAGCAGGTGTGTTGTTTAGCCTTACATGCTGTGACTGTTTGGCACACTGGCTTTGTGAGCTATGTGTTGCACGCGTTCTGTTCTGGGGTAGCGGTTGCTTGTGTGTCTGCTTTGGAGGTGTCTGCTGCATAGGCAGACCTTTATTTAGAGACTCCGAGTATGGTTGTGTGTGTTTATTTGTTTGGATTGCTGTCGTGGTAGGTCTATGTGAGACTGGAATTGTAGTGACCGTGGTTTCCTTCTCCTCCTGACAGGTTTTGCCAGTACTGAGTTGAGAGAGCTTAGCCTGCAGTTTGGATATATGGTTGCATCTCTCACATGTGGTGGAATTTGTTGGGTGGAGGAGAGGGCTGACTGTGTAAATGAGGCAGTTGTAACATTGCCTCTAGATTCCCAGATTCACCAGCTGGACCATGGAGGAGATTGACAACTGACCTTTGAACAGGCTAGGATAGTATTGGGAATTCCTTTAAAATTAACAACAAAAAGGGCCAATGGGGAACAAGGTACACAAGGTGAGTTTGTGAGGGTGTAGTGCTTTTAATTTGTTAGTGCTGGCATATATAAATGCTTTAGTGAGCAAGTGCCAGGTATCTCAAATGCAATGTGTTACAGGTAACTTAATTGCATAAATGACAAACACTAACTTTCTGTCAAGTGAAACAAGGACATACATACAGTAAGCAATGCACATGTCACTAGGGATCCACAGAGGCGCTGTAAAGCTGCATTTCAGGTGGAATTAGTGTTTCAGGGAAATAACAAGCAAACAAGCATACAAACAAAGCTACAATCAGCAGGCATGGATCTAGTCTATGCTACAGCAAACAAGGTGTACCAGTTTCAGTAAGAAACAGTTCAAATATGCAGGCACTATAAGCCTTTAGCCAGAAATTCCCAGCTAAGACGGGCAGAGTCCAGCCTCTCCTCCCACAAGAGTGCAGACCATGAATCTTTGTAATGTCAAATAACTGGCCTGAAGCCCAACTGCTTAAACCAGAACTAATACACATTTATAATGGCAGACACTGAGCCCTCAATCAGCATTCCCCAACTTAGTAGGCTGTATGCTACCTGTTCTGCCACCACAGTATCCCTGACATTTAATGAGACTCACCTCCTGTCATAGTTAGTTGTGTGTTTTGGGGCTGTCAAGCATGGTATGAGGTGTAACCTGGTAGTCCTAGGGTGCTCTTGGGAGTCTTGAACCTGTTGTCTATTACTGCACAGATATCAACATTCTCCATACAGAGTAGAGGTTGTACTGCATGCATCTTGTGGTTTACATGTCCACCATTGAGTATCATAACTTCCATTTACTTATCCCCTGTGCTGCCTATGTAGGTGGCCTTCTGTTTACAGCCTTACCAGCAGAATGTAAAGATGTGCAGACATTACACTATGGTAATTAACAGGGGCGTACCAAACAATATAATGACAATCATACTGTTAATGCATCAGGCATGCTGGGATATACCCACAATGATATCATTACACTGTACAGTTGACAACATGATAATATTACTACACATCTACGTAGTCACCCTGTGCATCAGCACCATGTTAACCGGTCCTGCATTGATGTTACAGATTGCAGGAGGTGGCACAGTTTCATCATATGCACAGGGTGTGTACTTGGTATGCCTGAGTCTGCCACTGATACAACCAATCGACATGTATGTGTGTGTGTGTTAGTGAGGGACAACCGTAGAAGATGGGGCAATGTTGATGCAGTGTGTGCATGTATGTGTTAGCCCTAGGTGTTAGCATTATGCATGTGTGTATGCATGCACACAGTTCCACCTTGTGGCTGCCATATACGGGTGTTTGTGGACAGCCACAGACTGTACCTGCCAGGTTGTACAGATCACTGTCTCTGGCCACGGACACGGTACCTGTGCCTGGCAGGGGTGCTATGGACAGTATCAGGTACTAAGCCAGACTGGGTACTGTCATCAGAAGCAGGTGGTTGTTGACTGGAGACATGTCCCTGCTGGGACTGTCCAGAGCCATGTGCATGTGGTCTCCTAGGGTGGTCTGATGACAGCACAGGCCCAGCATTGCTGGGGCTGGTACTGGCACTATGGGAGAAGCTGCGGGTTTGTTGTCATCCACGACGACTGCCAGCTGCTGCTGTTGCTGGCATTCATCCACGTCGATGCCTCAACTGCCCTGCATTGCCCTGGCTCATGGACATGCAGTTGTGGAACAGATCTAATGTGTCCCCCCAACGTCTGTCAATGACCTTGGTGAAATTACGGATGGCAGC
Organism: Protopterus annectens; assembly: GCF_019279795.1. NCBI lineage: Eukaryota > Metazoa > Chordata > Ceratodontiformes > Protopteridae > Protopterus > Protopterus annectens. Next base: position 1,296,681,000 of record NC_056744.1, on the reverse strand, counting down.
CGCAGTGTCACGCATAGTGTCATTCATAGCAGTGCGATGTGCTCTCAGCTCCCTCAGACCCTGTCTGGTGTACTGTTCCATACGTGACTGTGCCTGCATTACAGCCCGGAACATAGCTGAGGTTGAAAGACCTCTGTGGGCATGTCTGACAGGGGCAGTACGACCACGGATGCTCCCACGAGAACCCCTGGACATCTGCCTGTATGGTACCATGTCAGGACTCTGGCCATGGCTGCTGTGAGGGGATGCATGTGCCACTGATACCACATTACCCTGGTCAATGCCCACTGTATGCTGTCCATCACCTAGGGATATTGATGACAATGGATGTATTGGCAGGATGACTGTGTGCATTGATGGGGTTGACAGCTGTGTACTGTCGATTGGCTGACCAACAACGGACCCTGGCACACCTCCCTGTGCCATTACACAGGTATCATCATTATCACTATCCCCAGCAGCAGATTCAGGTTCCCTGCTGCACACCACCAGAGCAGCACCAGAACCTGTGAGAAGAAGACAGGAAACACAGTTTACAATGTGCACACAATGTTACCACACATGCACACATGCACACATGGGCACATGCCCACATGCACACATGGGCACATGCACACATGCACACATGCACACTCCTCAGTACATGAGATACAAACACACAGACACAGACACACCTGCAATCACACACATAGCAATACCATTTTAGTGTATTATTACTATTACTATCATAAGTATTAAAGGAATGTTATTACACACTCACCAGCATGGACTGGCTGCTTTGCTGTTACACCAGAGGGACCTGCACAAATAAGAGATTCATTGTCAGTGGGCACAACTGTGCCACTGATACTGTGAGTTTGATACAGTTCAATAGTACAACAGTTGGCTTTCACGGGTCTACTGCCGATATTGAGAATATCACTCTTGCACAATAATTACCAGGATAATAGCTACAAACACAGTACACACCTCACTCATGCATAAACTACCAGTGTAGGGAACAGTCAACTATAGATATGGCATGTTACCTGCACGCTCCAAGTCCTCCTGCTGGGTGGCTCCAGCCTCCATCATTACACGTGTGTGTGGATGTTGTTGTTGTTGGGCTGGAGCCACAACACTTAGGAGGAGCCCCTCCAGTGTGGTGGGGGGGTGTATAGCCGCCCCACCACCTGTGGCAAGCTGTTGCCTGTGGATATCAGACGCACGCTGACGGACATTTCTAATTAAATCACTGCAGTGATGGCGTACCTGCTCATATGTCCGGTTGTGCATGCTTATGTCATTTACCCGACAGACAAGCTCTTGCCACAGTGCAGCCCTCTCCTGCTGGTTCTGGCTGGTGCGGGAAAAGAGTGTGTCAAAATCCCGCACCAGGCTCTGGTGTATCTCCTCTTCCTCTGCAGCAGAGTATGTGGGATTGCGCTGGTGCACCATTGCCCTGGAAGGAAAAGAAAAATATATGAGCAAGTGATATGGCACACATAAAACTCTACGCTAGTGATATCACTGAACTGCCATATATAGAATCTGTCTGTCTATTGGGGGATACACATGTGAATGACCACATATCAGTGCTCAGCCAACAACTCTGTGACAGTGCCTGGCACACTCCATACAACAAACAAGTAGACTCCAGCAGTCGGCACAGTGTTTGAGGTCCAATGCACAGCCTCACACTGGGGGTATGTATCAAGGTAATGTATGGGGAACATTGTCAACACATGCAATGCATGCAATGCATAGCACAAATGTTACTGGTAATGTACCGTAGTCTTTATTGCCATAACCATACCTACACCACAGTCACATACAGGGAACGACAGCACAACATATGGCAATGTAGTATGTTTGTATCCCAATACCTGACACATCTTTCTCTGGCCTCACACCAAGGACACACACTACCATGACAGACACAAAGTCATGCTGAGCAATCACACCATTACAGACCTTGCACACAGTCAGTGGCATACGCATTCCACCTCACATAGTTGGTATTGCAATGAGTACATGTGTGTGTGTATTGTGTCATAGGCAGGTAGTATACTATTGGGCCTGGGCCTACAGCAGCATACTGTTATGCTACCCTGTCCCTTGGGACACATGTAATGTGGTTGTACTTGCTCCTGTCAAACAGTTACACAGGGTGACTCATATGGCATACTACCTGTCTGCATAACATTCAACAGGGGTATGTCTGACATCTACTAATGGGGAGCCTTGCTTCGTAATGCTGGGTGGTTTACTCCAGGGTATGGCCTATTTGTGGGTAGGAACCTGTACCTCCACCATGTGCTCTTTACTGCGGTGCCAAGGATGACAGACATAGGTCATTTATGCTGGTGATATTGTGAGGTGTTACCATGGTTGTTGGACAACTGTTATGGGTGTGACTTAACTATGTATATCCAGCAGTGGTATGCTCTGTGTCGGTAGTTTGAGAGGCACTCTATCTGTGGTTTTGTCAGTCACTCTGCATAGGTAATGTGTTTGAGGGCATTATCACTGTTTGTTAGGTATGACTGTATCCTTCTCCCTTTCTGTAGTTGTCATGGGAGGTACGTACCATGTAGGACATTGTGAGGTGTAGAGGGGTACAGTGACCTACATTTCACTAGCTGACACACCATTTCTGCTGACATGTCTCATGTACAGGTATTACAAGACTGGTGTGCCACTGTGAATATCACAGGGGAGGCTATTGTACACTTGTTTCCCATGTTCCCTCCTGACACATCCAGTAGTAGGCAGGCAACCACATATGTGGTGGTTAGTGGTGTAAGTGTTTTGGAATGGGGTATGGTACTCCTGTATCCGCACTGGTGTTCAGTACATGCCTTTGTCACCAGGCACCTGTTGCAATACATCTGCACACATGTGCCTCTCTCAGTATATATATATATATATATATATATATATATATATATATATATATATATATATAGAGAGAGAGAGAGGGGGTGAGAGATAGAGAGAGAGATATTCATATACATACATATCTGTACACATTCATATCTGTCTGTATATGTGTATGTATCAATATATATCTATATATATGTATGTGTCTATTACATAATATGTGTATATACGTATTCTATCCATCTATCTATATATGTTCATAGGTTCATAGGTAGGTACTAGGCTATTGGCCCAAGAGCCCATACAAGCCTAGCCAATAAATGTACCCTGGCTTTCGCCACCCAAGAAAGGTATTTTCCTATGCCCCTGTTGAGCAGAGCCACAGACGTGATCCCTGGGGTGAATTCCCCATTTCCCATCCAATCATCAAGATCTTTCTTGAAGAGTGCTAATGAGGAGCTCTGTTTGACATAGATAGGTAGTCTGTTCCAGAGTATGGGAAGTGTCTGGGACAGGACTCTATCCCTCCAGCATGTTCTGTTTCTTGTGGTGACAAGGTTAAGGTCCCTAGAACGTGTAGCTCAGAGGGGTTGTGATTTCTTTAAGTGGAGCATGTCTAACAGCTCTAGGTTTGACATAGCTGTGTATGTTAGGCAGAGATCACCCCTGAGTAGGCAATATGCCATGGAGTCAAGCTGTAGTTTTTTGAGACGGTCTGCATAAGGCATCTGTTTGAGGCCAGTAATCCTCTTTGTGAGGTATTTCTGTGGTCTTTCCAGTTGTTGTAGTTGTCCTTTGAGGTACATACCAACAGGGCGTTGTACTCTATTATGGGTCTAATAAGTGATGAGTTGAGGGGAACAATGACCTCTTTTTTCTGGATGGGAATCCTTTTGTGATGAGATGAGCCATGTAGAAGGATTTCCCGACCACTGTGGTGATGTGATTATCAAAGGAGAGACTACTGTGCACCTGTGTCCCAAGGTCTATTATCACATTTTCGGCATTAAGTAGACTACCAGCTATGTGGTAGTTCATGGGTACAGAGTTTATACCACACGGATGACAATACACATTTTCACATTGAGCTTCAGGCCATGGCTTTGACACCAGGTATCTGTCTCAGTGAGGGCCTTTTGTAGTTTGCCCACATCATTAGGAGTTGTGATTATGGCTCCTAGTTTGCAGTCATCTGCAAACTTTGTTAGCCACAGACCTTCTGTGTTGGCCTGCACTTCAGAGAAGTAGATACCAAACAGGGGAGGACCCAGGACTGAACCCTGTGGTACTCCACTTGTCACTGGTCTGATGTCGGATTTGGGATATGCTACTTTCACAGTGTGGGTTCTGTCTGTGAGCCAGTTGGCAACCCATCTTATGACATAGGGATTTATACCTAGTTTAGTGTGCTTATGTATAATTCCAGAATGGGGGATGGTGTTGAAAACCTTGGCAAGGCCTACATAAGCTGTGTGAAATATATTACCATCATCTATGGCTTTGGTGACTGCTTCAAAGAAGTCAATCAGGTTTAGGAGACATGATCTGCCTTTTACAAATCCAAACTGAGTAGGATCCAGAGTTTGGAGATTACCAATGTCTTTGTTTATGAGTTCCATGATGGTACATTCCATGGTCTTGCAGACCAGGCTCGTCAGGCTAATGGGGGCGGTGGTTACCGTGGTCCATCGTGGCTCCCCCTTTGTGGAGTGGGATGTGTTGTGGTGCACCATTCAGTGGCTACAAAGCCTGAGGTGAGGCTATGATTGAACATGGTACTGCGGTAGGGTGCCAGTTCATTCAGTGGTTCGTGTAGAATGCAGCCTGGGATATTGTCAGGTCCCATGGATGCTGTGTTCTTGGCTTTGGAGAGTGTGTATTTTACCTGTGCAGCTGTGATTATAGGGACTTTGCATTCTTCCAGTATAGAGATGGGCCCTCTAGGGGGTGAGAGGGGGGTAAAGTTTGCACTGAACCTATCTGCCAGGATGTTGTCAATATCAGTTGGTTCTGTATATTTAGTGCCATTATGCTGTACCTCAGAGCAGATCTGAGTGTTCCCATTTAGATTCTTGACATAGCTATAGAATGCTTTGTGGTTGTCTTTAGAGTCAGTGGCAATTTTGTTTTCATAACTAGCTTTGGGGGATTTTATGAGGGATCTCAGCTTCTTACTGAGGTTGACCAGGGAGTTCCTCCAGTCATGGGAATTTACTTATTTTTGCAACAGTTTCTTTCTTCTGATGTAGAGTTTGTTTATGGCAGAGGACCACCAGACTGGCTTCCTTTGTCTGGGGGATAACATCTTTGTTCTATTAGGGAGAGCATGATCCATGCACTCGTGTAAGTGCTTATACAGTGCATTTGTGTAGGATTCGGCAGTCATACCTCTATTGCCCATCTGCATGGGTGTCATGCAGTTTGCCACTTCTGTCTTAAGAAGTGTGACATTTGCTTTTGAGAAGTTTGTTATGATGGTGTCCCTAATTGGGGCTGGGGGTGGGATGTGGATGTCTAGGCTGATTACCTTGTGGTCGGATTTGACCAATGAGGAATTGACCTCTGGTGTGGAACACCGGTTTCCCATGATGGTGATGACCAAGTCTGGGATATTGCTGCCCCTGGTGAGGGTGTAAATAAGTTGATCCAAGGCGTTGGTATTTATGAATTCTAGAAAACGTTGAGCAATAGAGTTGGTACAGAAGTAGTTTTTCCAGCTAATGGTGGGGTAGGTGAAATCGGCCATTATTAGGGTGTTGGGTGTATCATGAAATGAGGGGTGTGAATCCTGGGGCATGGTGGGGCGTCTGTAGCAAGCTACAATTTGGATTGAGGTCTTGCCCAGAGTTAGTTGCAATTGGATACCTCAGATGCATTATGCTGTGCAACTAGCCTGGAGGTGTATATATCCTTAATGAATATGGACACGCCTCCGCCTTTAGTGCTTCTTTCTGGGTTAGATGGCCAAAAGATGTGGTATGAATTGAAGCCTGGTAATGCAGGGGTGCTCTCTGAAGCTTTGAGCCAGGTCTCTGTCACTGCACAGATGTCACAGATGTCACCGTTTACAGTGGTGAATTTGTCATTTGAACCTTGCCTGACAAAGGCACTATAGGGGTGGCATGAGTCTTAGCCAGTATCCAGAATCCTGAGGGTGACAGGTGCAGGCCATCTCTGGCAAAGCATCATCGACTGTTGATCATGTCGTCCCAGGCAGACAGATGCTGGATCCCCTTAGAATGACACCAGAAGCTTAGCCAATTGTTGAGGTCAATCATTTTGTCCATGTACTGTGGTATCATTCTGGGTCTATCTATTTCTACATCCCTCTCGATCTATGTATACATATATGCGTATTATATATAGATACATATATAAATATACATACATATACATATAATATATATATATATATATATATATATATATATATATATATATATATATATATATATATACCTTTTTATTTACACATACGAATACACTCACTAACATACTGCTAAACAGTCATTACTGTACAACCTACATTGTACGTTGCACTATAACCTACATTGATATGTGCACATAGCATCCTTCACATACATATGTATGTCCAGCCTTCACTAACAGTTGCAGTATGTCCCTTTCCCTATACAAATCTTCATATATATATATATATATATATATATATATATATATATATATATATATACAGACTGCTAACACATATGGAGGGTTCACAGTATGTAGACTATTACATTATTAGTTTACATTACCTTTGTTGGACACTGCTATTTTTGATGGCTTGCTGCTTGGTAGCCTGCTGTTCTGTAATGTTGTAGTTTTGGCAGTCTGTGTCTCTTATTCGTTTTTTTTTTTATTTCTTTGTTTTTATTTATTTCTCTCTCTCTCTCTCTCTCTCTCTCTCTCTCTCTGTCTCTCCCTCCGGCTGTTGCAATGAATGTATTGCATGTGTGGACTGGGAGTACAGTCTGCTTTTGTAGGTATATGCAGATGTGCATGTGATGGCCTCTGCACCAATTGTTAGCCAGCATTTGCTAATTGCATGCAGCCTGCTGTGTGGTAATTGCAGTTCTCACTGGGATTTCAGGACAGTGCTATAAAATGTTAGGTGAGGTAGGCGTAGCCCTTTCAGATTTTCAAGGCGGGGACCATGCTGGTATGCTGTGGACACTGTTGTGTGAGCGTAAAGGTTGGTATGTCTCTCATATCTCAGGCTGTGTTGTAGGCACTGACATGCATGTTGTACTGACACATGACTATTGCTTCCTCCAGTTTATTCTTCTCAGTGTGTATGTTAACTGACACCTAATAATACTAATACTGTTTAAATGGGAGTATGTGCTTTCCTGTGGGGCTTATGGAGTAACTGGTTTACAGCAGTGGCTCTTGCAATTTGTTGCTATGGCTTCACTATTTAGCCTTTACATTCACTCCTTGGAGGCCTGCTAGGTGTCTTTACTGGAATGTGTTGCTATGGCTGTCCTATTTTCCATTCACATTCACTCCTTGTAATGCATGCTATATTTCTTTCAGCAGCAATTCCTTATATGTTTGTTGTGGTTTGGTGGTACTGCATGCAGTCTGGTCTGGCCAAGGTGTGGGGCTTGACACCTACAAGGGTATTTTATTTTGCTGCTGAGCAGTAGTGGCACCTTGTACTTTGTACTAACAGTTATGGATAGCAGGCACATGCAGTGCTTGTAAACTGCAATACTGTCCTTCTGTTATTAGTTGGATACCTCCTTTGATATTTGTGGGTTGTACACCTACATGTGGGTGTGCTTGTGGAAGCTATTCTACAGCTATTCACAAACTGTGTGACAGCAGACAGAATGCTATGCCTGTGAGTTTGTGACACTTGCAGGCCTCAGATACTCACTCTCAGGTGTATCTTTTATCAGCCTCAGGGAATGGTCCATATCAGTGGGATACACCTGTGATATATTTCAGATATTCTGCAGTTGTGACTGTGGGGTATTTTGAGCATGTGTATTAATACACCATTTCTGCATGCATGTAGTGCATACTTTCAGTAGTTGACAGTTACCATTACGTGGGACAAAACACCTTTCTGCCTACTGTTAGTACATTTCACAGGGAGTCAGTGGGGCACAGTCAACATTTGTTTTCAAATCAGGGACATCCCTGTAAATCAGTCCCAGTTGCTAGGTCTGGCCTCTTACCTGTTCAAATATGGCAGTGTTTATCCTGCTCTGATAGTGTGTGTGGTTTGCAAGATGCTACTGTCACGTTATTACCTACTAGCTACCGACTAGCATGGCTGTTTCTCCTCTCACACTAATGTTACACAAATCCACAAGAATTGCCAGTAAAGATACAAGAAAAGCTTTGTGTAATAGCCTTCCTATATTCCCTTTACATTCAGTCCTACTATTTCATGATATATTGCTTTCAGCACAAAGTTCTTGTAAATCAGTTATGGCTTAGTGGTAAGTCATGCAGACTAGTGTTTCCTGGGTTCGAGAGTGACAGAGGAATTTTATTTTGCTGCTGAGCAGACTACAGGCCTTGTCATTCAGAATGACTAAGGCACTTTTAAGCAGTTGTAAGCAGGTTAGCGCTGGTTTGCGCGGAGCTCAAGTATGTGCACTGTCGCTTAGCTTCGTGCACACACGCTTAGCTAAGTGCACACAAGCGCACTCCCGCTTACAACTGCTTAAAAGTGCTTACTCTCACGCACACCCATGCTAATTTCTTTGAAAGAAAAGAAAATGGGGAGATAGGACAATGGTGAAAAAGGGGGCACAAAGAGGGTAGGACAGTAGGAAAACAAGCTTGGGATTTGCAGGAAGGATGTAGGAAAGGCCCATAGCTGCCCATTTCTTTATCAGCAACAGCTGTGCCTATGTCTGTAATTTGGTGTGAAATTTGAAACCTTCCACCCCTGAGAGAGGGGTGAAGACAACAAAATATGTTGTACAGCCAATTGTAATTACCACTTCACATGTCCAGCAGAAATGTCTGCAAAATGGGCAGCTATGTATGGGGCATAATTTTTTTGAGGGAACAGAGTACCCTTTTTTTTTTTTTTCAGGTGAGAATGGAATGTGAGGTACAGGAAGTAGGTATATTTGGGGAGGTAGGTAGGGGAGGTTAACAGACAAGACAAACAAGACGCATACAGGGGCAGAGTATGACACATGTGGGGGGAAACACAATTGACGGGGATGGATGTTGGGATATCGCGAGCCCATGAGCCCACAGATGGCAACAGTGGAACTGAGATCCCCACCCATGGGCAGTTGCCACTGTGCCTTCACAGCCCAGGACAGGGCTGTGCTGGGGGCTGTGTAGGACGGGCAGCAGGGACACCTGTGAGTTGTGCCACCCAAGCCTCAAGCTGGCGTAGGGGTTCAAGCACAGAATGCCTGATCTCGCTACGCACCACAGACCGGACACTTTGGAGAGTGAGTGGACGGTCTCCTCCGGCCACGCTTGCAGAGGGGGGACAAGCCCCATCCCCTGCAGTGCTTCCACCCGAAGGTGGCACAGGGCCACCAGATGAGGTTCCGGCCTGGACACTAGTGCCAGGTGCACTCGTCAGCTGAGGTGGGAGAGGTGGGTCCGCTGGAACCCGCCTTTCCTGTTGTCCTATGTTTAGCAATATTTTATGACATTTTGGGTTAGTAACAAACAATACCATTCAAAATTAGTTGTAACAGCATGCATCAGTATTCCCATTAACCAAACACCCATGAATTCCAAACATTTAACAGCAAGCATAACACATGCATATTTTGAACAACAGTACACAATCCAACAGCATGCAGGGTTGATTGATGGCCACAGGCCATCAGGTTTGGATATGTGAACAGGGCACGTACAGCAACGTACATGCAAATATGTTTGAACCAACAGGACAAATGTCCATAGGAATTGGTTGTGAATACACATACCCAGTTTATTGTGGAATGGCATTATTTGTGAATATAGGGTAGGGTGAAGAAATATTTCATTAACAACTTCAACTACATATACATATGCTGTACATCTCTAGTAGCTGCAGATATATATACCCTACAGGTCTTAGTACAGTTTCCCATATGTAACCTTAGGAATGTTGGTGATGAGACTGTTACTGATACATTAATATACATTGCATTTTTATTCATACTCATTTCATAGCTGGCTATGTTCAGGTACAGCATCCTGCTACATTTCAATTATATGGCTATAGACAACTGTGGATGTTCATTATTTTATACAACCATACTATCTCCATATTGCAAGGGTACAGCAACATATACAAATTGTGGGACAGACACATTCCAGCTTCAGTACTTTATTTCAAACATTTCACATTTTAGTTGTGGCTGTCTCATTCATTTCATTATGTAATGACTGCAGTATACTTTATTCAGAAGTTATAACAGCTTTCTTGGTCGACTCATACCTCTTTCTCACACTCACTTGTTTTATTTTTACAATTCAAGTTGGTGCTTTATTCTAGGTGTTATTAACATGTCATACCTGATTACAACAATCCTTTCCAACAGACTCACTTGTTTCATATGGCAGATTTTCTAAGGGGATGTATTTGACACGTCTATTATCTTTAGCTTGTTTACCACTGATTTTCAGGCTGCTGCAGGTTATCTGATATTACACTTCAGGTGGGTAATCACTATTTCAGACTTGTTTACTTTTTTTTTTCTGGATTACAGGCTGCATCACTTATCTAATCATACAGTACTAGCAGAATCTTTCTTCTAGTGTTATTTGAACTTTATTAATATGTGACTACACTAACCTCTTTTACAAGCTGTCTCACTTATATTGTATAACAATTACAGAAATATAATTACTAACCTGCCTGGTGGCGCAACCGCTCCAGCCTATCACCATAGGCTCGCCGATTCACGGAACGCACACCTGCAGCCGTAATATAAATGAAGTAATATTGGAACATACATCTCCATAATATCAGCTAGGATTATTCCTTACATACATAATTACATGGCTACTTACTCAGTAGTGGGGCGTTGGGCATTTGCCGGGCCTCCTGGATCCAATGGTTCAGTTGGTCCTGCTTCCGTCTCTTCAGGTCCGCATGGTGGTGACAGACCTGTTCACCAGTCCTTGGTATGCCTGTGGCACTGGTGAGATCATGTGAAAGATGATTTCTAATACATGTACAATTAATGTAGAACTATATTTGTATACAAATATTTGTTTATCATATATACATTTTTTATATACATTCTTTTAAAAAGTGTTATTTGTATTTAATGGGGATAGGAAGTGATGTCATGCATTTTTCACTATTTAAATGGATGCTAGTTTCTTTTTAATTGTCTGATGAAGTTTGCTCATTAGTGGCAGATGAAAGCGCTAACCACATTAAATATTTTATCTTTGGACTTGCTGATTCTGTCTCTCTTTTTTGTTTTTTTTCAACTAGTTTGGATTTGTGCAGTCATGATACACTTCATTTGTAAAGTGCCATACGGCACTTTCACAATGCAGGGGGTGTGTGACAGTACCTGTCACATAACCCCTGCATTTATTTAGATTGATATTAAAGTATTTCAGTGTCTGCAGACACTGTTTCATTTTGTAAAGTGCCATATGGCACTTTGTCAGTGCAGCGAGCATGTTAAAGATCTGCCGGTACTGTAACATACCCCTAGCACTCATTCAGTATCCGTGTCTGTGGCTCCCTCTCAGTAGCACACCTTCATTAATATGTAAGGCGCACTGGAGAGAAGAGGATGCAGACATGGACACCATTCACTCTGTGTAGGAATAACGCTATTCCTACACAGAGTTTACTGAATCCTGGGGATAATTTAAAAACAAGTAGCAGAGATAGGCACTGAAAACCTTTAAATAAATATTTTTTGAAGAAAGGTCTTCATCAGACTTGTAATGTAATTAAGTACTTTGGCAAGAAAATACCTGTGAGCCACTGACCTCCTTTATTCTACTCTTGATACAGACTTTGACAAAGTCAAACCAGATCTCTGAAGATACGACAAATGTTAATTTCAGTATTCTATACAGATTATTAGTAAGGAAGATGAACATGCTCATCCTTTAATATTTTACATATTTTATTGTAGCTCTATCGTATCCATCAGCAATATTTCAAGAAAATAATTGTTTTTAAGTAGGTTCATCTGCTCAAATAAAAATCCCAGAGTGAGTCAGTTTAAAATCAATAAACCATAAAAACAGATAGCTTTTAAGACACTAGATAATATAAGATATTTGATTTCACAATTCCTAAAATTCCTAATGGAGGCTAATTATTCTAAAGTTGAAAACCATTGCTCATAGCTAAACATTCTTCTTCCAATAAGTTCACAGCTATGCACCCCAAGTATGTGATTCACAAAAATCTTTCATAACAGCATACATTGTGCATTCAAGATATTAAAGAAAGGGCGTTCCTTCGTTGAAGGTTGTGCGTTAGGCCCGGCAAGCCAGCACGTAAAACTCTACTGCCAATCATTGGCAGACCGGAGTTCCACTGTGGCGACCCCTAACCGGAAAAGCCAAAATACACACACACACACACACACACACACACACTTGTCAATGGGGAAAATCAGTTTTCTTACCAGGTCTTAACATGATCTTATTTTGCTACAGAATGTTATTAATTATCATAATTTTACTTTATGCTATACTAATTTTACTTCAGAATGTTAGCAAAAATCATATTTTTACTTTAACCTATATTACTACTGCTTCTCTACTCTCTACCAAATTTTTCCAGCAACAACCTTATTGAATATAGTGAAGGCATACCTATTGAAACGGTTCCCCTTCACAAAGTCGATGCCACATGCTCAAATTTCTGAAGCTCGACTTCGTGAAAGGGAACTAAAAGTAAAAGAACGAAACACAAAAAAGTGTTTCTGAAGGGGGGCAAGCCACCCCTGTGCCCCCACACCCCCCGCTACTTATTTATTCCAACTCTCTGCAGAAAAGGAACTCTCCCGTTTTGCACTGTATGCCAGTCCTCATTCACACAGTCGAGCTTCCACAATTTTGAGCATATGGTCTCGACCATATGAATTTTGAGACTGTGGCCATTCGACTTTGTGAAGGGGAACCATTGAAAAATATAGAGCAGAGGACTCAGACTATATACATATAGTCCATAAAAAGACACAAACTAATACACTATATATTTGCTACAACAAATTTTCAGACAAGGTGGTCCAAACATTGAAGGCAAATATCCCAGTTTTCATTATAAATGGCTTATTTTTTTAGCAGTTTTTGGTGTACCTGACAGTCTATAAGCATATTGTGAGATACCAAATGATAAGACTTCTGGCATACACTTCCAAAACTTAAACAAAGGTACAGTTATACTCAAAGAAAGTTGCACAGTACAAGCAAATGGTAAGTGCAAAACCAAATACCTTGAGTCTAAAACAATCCATGCTTCTACACTCTCCCAGATAATTTTGATATGAAATCAATAACATCTTTGGGAAAGTTACTTCAAGGACATATTACCTGTCATGCTGGTATCCTCATACCTTCTGACTTCCTGTAAGAATTCTCTAATCTCCCCTCCACACACAGCATTCCTTCATCTACTTCTCATATATTCTTTTTTCTCCTTTTTACTTCCCTTTCCTTACAACTAGTCTACCTAATATAATCTTTCTTCTTTATTCCTCCTTCCCTACTATCATTCTACCAAATTATAACTTTATCCTATTCACAACCCCTGAATCGTTATCTGCCACTTTGTTCTACCCATCTTCCACTGTACTGTCTACACATCTGAAATGCCTTATTTAAACTAATCCTCATACTGCCAGTGCCAGAGACACCTGCAAATCCTTTTACTGTACATACTTCTATTCATGATTATTGTATCTTAGTCTAGCAAGCCTCATTTGCTACAACCTTACCGACACAACAATTTATATTAGTTTACAAACTTGCATAGATTTTTTTGTATGTCGCAATGTATTATTGAACTTTTTACTTGCTTAACTTATATTGAGAATATTTTTCTTTAGTTCCTGGTAAACTTGTACTGTGAATATGTTACTTGTATCACTTGTAAGTGTGGAGCTTTTCTCCCTGGGCCTCCAGTGAAAAAGGGCACAAGTTCATCTGGACTAACCTGGTCAACAAATGACAAATAAATAAATGAATTAATTAATATACAGCCTAACCCCACTGAGCACCTTGCCCCATTTTCCTTTACTAAAATCACTGCCTAGCAGATTGCCCTATTACTTGAACAAATTCCCCTGGAGAAACTATATTGTCAGGCCCCTATAACAGATCTTTAACCTTAGCCTCACAACTGGCACCATGGCTACACTCTGGATATCAGACTTTATCAGTACTGCTGCTAAAGATTCAAAACCCAGCAACTCTCAGTCCATTTCCACATTTCCTACCCTCTGAAAAAATATGTGAAAAACTAATTTGTAAGCAACTTACTTTCTATCTGAAAATATATAATTTACTCTCTAGCAAACACCAAAGTTTTGGCAGGAAGGAGTACATTGGCTGCACTCTGGGCTCTAAGCAGTGACATACTTCCCAGCCTGGATAAAGATGCTAGTGCCATTCTCATTGACCAGACTCAGTCCTTTCACATGGTGGATCAATCAGTATTACTGGCCCAGATACTACATATTAGCATCAGCATAAAAACTGCACAGTGGTTCAAACACTTCTTAACTAAGAGAATCTTTACTGTGAAGATTAACAGTTCTGTATCACACAGTTCCTACCCTCAGTCAGGTATACCACAGTGATCAATATTTTCCAACATACTTTTTTCCCATTTTTATAAATAAATTACTCCTTGACCTGTCTGAGTTGCAGCTCCTCATATATGCTGATGAAAGAGATAATTGAAACAAGACTACATATTGACCTTTTAGATCTAAACCACTGGCTAACCTTCAAAAAGCTTTTCCTAAACCTCCCAAAAAACAAGGCTGTGCTTGTTGGTACTAATAATCAAATTGTATAAGTTCCCAGATCTTGCAAGTTTGTTGACCAGAACAACAACCTTATCAACACCACCACTTCATTCAAATACTTAGGCATCTGGCTGAACCAATCTCTTATGTTACAAAAATTTAGATCTAAAATTAACACTCTAATTTTCTGGCCTTAGAAAATATCTAATTTACTTTTAAAAGCAGCTGGTGCAGCCATTGAGAAATGTGTCCTGCTAGCACAACTTGAGTATGGCTTCTTCTGTTTGTCACATCCTCTAACAAAAACACATCTACACCTTATCTAATAAAACATGTCACTTCATCAGCAATTCCCCTCACCTTGAGCACCATTACCTTACTTTATCTAAGCCAATGTGGCTCCCAGTATAATCCAGATCCAACCTACTACTGGGCTCCCAGCTTTTCAAATTACTCTACCAATATGCCCCTTCTCCACTTGTAATGTACCTTATCATTACCACCACAACCTACAACATCAGAAGCCAGGGTATAGTAGGCCATACGGGTCTATATTATATAGCCGAAGTTTCAAAACTTCAGACCTCACATGAGCGAACTCATATGAGCGAAGTTCGAAACATCGACTATATAATAAAATAAAATAAAAAACTTACCTTACCACTCTAAGCAGGGGGACAAGCCCCCCTGCACCCCCCCCCCACTTAAATATACCAACTCCGAGAATGCAGTTCAGTGCAGAAAGGGAAATTTTCCCATTCTGCGTGTGAAAAGGCATTGACTTTCACCCTCAACCTTTCCGACATTCAATCTTATAATGTCGACCATCTATGATTCGAACATCAGAACAGTCGCTCATCTAATATAGACCCGGCCATACTCTCCAAAGTCCATCTGCTGAACCAGGTAGCTGTGACTCTAGTTTCTCTGTACTTGCTCAAGAAGTGTGGCAATCCCTTCCTCACTGTTTATTTACCTACTTACTATTTGTTGACTGGATAAGTGGACTGGTCTGTTAACCCTTTTCAGCCAAAACCCAGATTTTCTAGGAGAAGCATGAAATGAACAGTAATTAATTAGCAGTGCCAACATAATAGAAGATAGCATACAATTTATCAATGCAAGGAAATAAAGTTTTAGGTTAATTACTTTATGCACAAATTGGTATTTTGAACACAATGACAGTTACAACCAGTTTATACAGATTGACAAACACATATTATAAATGCAGTTAGAGTTTGATGGTTATTCATTGCTCCTGTAACATTTGCAGATGCTTTTCTCAACCAGATGTCTGTGTAGTGCTTTCTTGAAGATTTTCAATGCATTTAGTGATTTAATTTCAGCATTCAAATGATTCCTTATGGCAGGTCAAGTTAAAGCTTTTTCCGCTATTTTATTTCTGAATGCTGATAAGGCAGTAAAAAATAAAAATGACACAGTTACTAGTAGCCAATGTGTACCTTTAAGGAGGTTACAGTGTGAGAATGAGAATTTGCTAATAGTGCAATTTTTAGCAATCAGCAACATTTTGTCATTGTTGCAAGTGGGACCCATTTTGCAGGTGCTCTTCCTGTTAACAATTTCAGGTACAAAGGTAGCCTGGAGAAACAGGGAGGTAGATAGAAAGAGAAGGAGATGATGGAGTGGTGAGAGAAGTGGAGTAGAAAATATTGACGCCAAAAAATGTTTGCAGGATTGTGAGGAGATGTTTCAAAGAAATCTGTTTGATGGAGATGAGTCAGCAAATCATAAATGCATCATTACAACCCACCAGTTAGGTGGGTTGCAGGATGGTGATGCAGAGTGAGGCAGAAAATGAAGGAGATGTTTTCTGGGAGAGGGCATTATGGAGAAAATACAAAAAGAGACTAGGTTCATAGGTTCATAGGTAAGCACTAGGCTATCTGCCCAAGGGCATCTATAAGCCTAGCCAGCATGTGTTGGCTTTTGCTGCCCCTTTAGATTAGTTCCCTGTGCCTCTGTCCAGCAAAGCCATTAGTTGCCTGTGCCTCTGTCCAGCAGAGCCACAGCAGTGATCCCTGGGGTAAATTTTCTGTTTCCCATCCACTCGTCAAGGTTTCTCTTGAAGAGTGTTAGTGAGGGGCTCTGCCTAATGTAGATTGGAATCCTGTTCCAAAGCATGGGGAGTCTCTGGAACAGGAATCTATCCCTCCAGCATGTACTATTTATTGTTGTGGTGAGGTTTAGATCCCTAGAGTGTGTGGCTCTCTGGAATTTGTTTTTTTTTTTAGGAGGAGCATGTCCATCAATTCAGAGTTGGACATGGCTTTTTATGTCAGGCAGAGATCACTTCTGAGTAAGCGGTATGCAACCAAGTACAGCTGGAGTTTCTTCAGTCGGGCTGCAGTAGGGCATCTGTTTGAGGCCAGTAATCCTCTTGGTGAGGTACTTCTGTGGTCTTTTCAGCTGTTGCAGGTGTCGTGTAAGGTACATCCCAAATGGGGCGTTGTACTCTATGATGGGTCTGATGAGTAGAGGGGCACAATGACCTCTTTTGTTCTAGATGCAAGTCCTTTTGTGATTAGGTGGGTCACATAGAAGGATTTTTCTAACCACCTTGGCAATATGATTATCAAAGGAGAGATTACTACATACTTGGGTCCCCAGATCCTTTATTACATTTTCTGTATTTAGGGGACTACCACGTATGTGGTAGTTCATGGGTACTTTTTTTTTCCAAAGGGGATGATTATGCACTTTTTGGCATTTAGCCTGAGGCCATGATTTTGACACCAGGTATCCTTCTCAGTGAGACCCTTATGGAGGATGTCTGTATCAGCCGCAGAGTCAATTATGGCCCCCAGTTTGCAGTCATCTGCGAACTTGGTCAGCCATAGTCCTCCTGTGCTTGTCTGTACCTCTGAGAAGTATATTCTGAACAGGAGGGGTCCCAGGACTGAGCCCTGGGGGATGCCACTTGTAACTGGTTTAGAGTCAGACCTAGAGCCTACAACTCTCACCATGTGGGTTCTATCCGTGAGCCAATTGGCAACCCATCTTGTGACGTAGGGGTTTATGTTTAGACTGAAATACCAGAATGGGAAATGGTGTAGAAAGCCTTTGTGAGGTCTAGGTAGGCTGTGTGGACCTCCTTTCCCTCATCTAAAGTCTTGGTAACTGTTTCAAAGAAGTCCTCCAGGTTTAGGAGACATAATCAGCCCTTAACAAAGCCAAACTGGATAGAGTCCAAAGTTTGGAGGTTCCCAGTGTCTCTGTTAATGAGTTCCATGATGATGCACTCCATAGCCTTGCAGACCAGGCTAGTCAGGCTTATAGGGCGATAGTTCCCGGGGTCTGTTGAGGCTCCACCTTTGTGGAGTGGGATAACTGTTGCTGTGTGCCACTCTATGGTTATGTAGCATGTAGAGAGGGTGAGTCTGAACAGTGTGTTTATGTGAGGGGTTAGTTAATTTTGGAGCTCATGTAAGACACAGCCTGGGACACCATCCGGTCCCATTGAAGCTGTGTTTTTGGCTTTTGATAGGGCTGTTTTAACCTGTGTGTCAGTGACTGATGGGGCTCTACATTCTTCTGGTATGGTTATGGGCCTTTTAGGGGGTGAAAGGGGGGTGAAGTTTGCACTAAACCTGTCTGCCAGAATGTTGGCAGTGTCAGTCAGTTCAGTGTATTTTGTGCCATTCTGCACTAACTCAGAGCAGATCTGAGAGTTCTTGACATAGCTAAAGAACGCTTTGTGGTTATCTTTGGAGTCCTTGGCAGTTTTTCTTTTGAAGCTAGCCTTGGATGATTTTATGAGGGATCATAGTTTCTTGCTGATACTGATCAGGGATGTCTTTCCTTCTTGGGATTTTACTCTTTTCTGTACTAGTTTCCTCCTTCTATTGTATAGCATGTTTATGGCAGGGATCCACCAGACTGGTTTCCTTTTCTTGGAGGAGTGAGTCTTGGTTTTGCTTGGGATAGCAAAATCCATGCATTATTGCAGGTGCTCTTAGAGTGCCTTTGTAAGGGATTCAGCAGCTTGGACAGCGTTGTCCTTTAGCATGGGGGCTATGAACCTTTCCACCTTAGTCTTATGTAACGGGAAGTTTGCTTTTGAAAAGTTTTTCATAGTGGTTTCCTTTATTGGGGGTGGGGGCAGAATGTGGATATCCAGAGTGATTAGTCTATGGTCTGATCTAACCAGTGAGGGGTTGACCTCCGATGTGGAACACCGGTTCCCCATGTTGGTGGTGACCAGGTCCAATATGTTGTCACCTCTGGCGGGGGTGTTGACCAGTTGATTCAGGGCATTCAAGTTTATAAATTCTAGGAAGCATTGGGCAAGGGAGTTAGTACTTCTCCCAGTTAATGTTTGGGTAATTGAAATCACCCAATACTAGGGCATTTGGTAGGACCTTCATATTTTCCAGTGTCTCCAGAAATGCAGAATGGGGGTTCTGGGTCATGGTGGGTGATATGTAGCAAGCTACAATTTGAATTGCAGCTTTGCCAGTTGTTAGTTGCACATGGATGATCTCTGAGGCATAGTGCTGCGCCACTAACCTGGAGGTGTAGGTATCCTTGTTGAATATGGATACACCCCCACCTTTTGTGTTTTGGTCTGGGTTCTGTGGCCAAAAAGTATGGTATGAGTTATAGCCTAGTAGTGCTGGGGTGCTCTCTGGAGCCTTAAACCATGTTTCTGTTACTGCACAGATATCGATGTTCTCCATACTGAGGAGTGCCTCGAGTGCATGCATTTTGAGGTTTAGACTTCTGGCATTGAGTAGCATTACCCTCAGTTTTTGGTTACTTGTGCTATTTATGGTGGTGGGTTTGTCTTTTGAGCTTTGCCTAAAAAAGGCACTATGGGGGTGGCAAACGACTTGGCCAGTATTTGAAAGCCTAAGGGTGACAGGTGCAAGCCATCTCTTGTGAAGCAACGTGGCTTGTCGAGCATGTCATTCCAGGCAGACAGATACTGAATCCCCTTTGAATGACACCAGAAACTTGGCTAATTGTTGAAATTGATCATTGTTTCTTTATACTGTGGCATCACTCTTGGTGAGGGCAGGATGCTACTCAGCGTCAGTGTCATACCAGCCTGGGCTATGTGATCAGAGGGCACTTCCATGTCTCTTTTCATGTAGTCCAAGAAGGTACATCTCAGGTCATTCACACCAACATGGACAATGACAGAGTCATATTTGTACTTGTTCTGGACTGACCTGGGTGCTTATGTTATGTGGCGGATCCCGGCACCCGACAGGCAGCTAACTGTAACCTTCTCCTTGTCCAGCCTAGTTAGTGGGACATCAGTGTGCCTGACCATAGAGCCGCCTATTACTAGTGTGTTGGGTATGTTATTTTGCCTTAAGGGCTGTGTTTGCATGGCACACTGATTATGTGAAGTATGTGTTTCATGGTTTGTGACGGGGTGTGGAGGTTGCTTGGGTGTCTGCTTTGGAGGTCTCTGTTGCTTTTGAAGATTTTTATTTAGAGCCTCTGAGTATGGTTTTGTGTATTTATATGTGTTATTTGCCAGTGTTGGTTTAGTAGATCTATATGAGACTTGTGGTGTGTTGCAAGTATTTTCCTTCTCCTCTTGACTGTCAGTTCCAGTTTTGGGTTGAGAGAGCTTTGCCTCCAGTTTGGCTGTATAATTACATCTCTCGCATATATTAGTGTTTGGTGGTAGGAGGAGAGGGTTGTCTGTGTACATGAGACAGTTGTAACATTGCCTCAAAATGCCCAGATTCACCAGTTGGACTGGAGAGTACACCTGAAACTACCCTTTGGACATGCCTGAATAGTTAAAGTGAGCTGTTTTACTGATTGGCTGGTACGGATGAATAAAGAGCCTTGTCCTTCTGGACAGTATAGGGGGTCTAGTGCTAGGGTTAATTAGTGCTTGCTATGAGTTTAGAGCAAGTGCTGGGCTGTGAAATGAATGGTTTCAGTGCTTAAGTTGAAAATTTGTTTAGTTCCAAGGGAAAAATTGAAGAGTAGACTTTGTGGAGCCGGGAATAGTTTATCCCTAGCTAACCAGCGCTGCCCGGTGCGAAAAACTGCACAAATGTGTTTTTTATAGCAGGGAAATGAAAGAGATAGAAATTAGCCCAAAATGGCCAATAAACTATTAACTTCTGGGCTGAAACCACTCCTCCAGGGACAGATAGACTGCTCAAAGCTCCCCTCTCTCACAGGTGAACAGAGAAACTTCCTTCTATCCAAGTAAGGTATGGGCAACACAGAAGCTTGTAACACAACCCTGAATTCGGCAATAACCTGAAAACAGGACTATACTAGTTCAGAAAGGAGGGAAACAAGTATATATATATTTTTTTCAGAAAATAAAGCAGTCACAATAAAAAAAGCACTTTAAATGTAAAGAAATGGCTATTGCACTTTAGTGTGTAGCCTACAACAGTTAAACACATTATTTAAAGACAAAAATGACTTTGTTCAGGTGCAGGCAACAAATATGTACAATATGTAGCAGAAACAAGCTTTTCAAATCACAGAAATGCTAAAAAATCAGCATTATAGGAGGAATTAGTTAAAGACAGCAAGAAAATGCAGAAAAATGATACTTAATCACTCCAAAATCTCTCTTTTGTCTCTCTACAGGACACCTGGCAGGCACTTGCTGAGCTGAATACAAGCACAGAAAAGCACGCAAATGTGGATTTTATAGCAGGGAAATGAAAGAGATAGAAATTAGCCCAAAACAGTAAAAAAATACTAACTTCTGGGCTACAGCAAACAAGGCGCACAAATTTCAGAAATAAACAGTTCAAATAAGCAGGCACAATAAGCCTTTAACCAGAAATTCCCAGCTCAGAAGGGCAGAATCTAGCCTCTCCCCCCACAAGAGTGCAGACCACACACCTTCTTAATGTAAAATAATTGGCCTGAAGCCCAAGTGCTTAAACCAGAACTAATGCACTTTTAGAACAACAGACACTGAGCCCTCAATCAGCAATTCCCAATTTAGAAGGATATAAGCTACCTGTCCTGCCACAACAATGCAGGCCACAAACCTTCTTAATGTAAAACAACTGGTCTGAAGCCCAAGTGCTTAAACCAAAAGGCTTAGAATAACAGTTACAATTCAATCAGGCTACTACCAAGCAGTAACAACTGCAGCAGAATAAGTTAATTGAGTACTTTTAAGAAGAAGCACAAGCAAAATAAGGTAATAAAATAGGAAGAAACACAATTACAGTAAAAGCAGATGAATAAAGTGCAATTTTTTATAACAATAGAAAACGAGCAAACTGATTTAAACAAATTTTCCAATTAACCAGTAAAAAAACTCAAAACTGAGCCCTGTTCCAGCAGTCTTCAATCAGACAAGTTCTAACCGCACACTCCTGTCACTGGCATGCAGGGGAACCTTCTCCAAAACAGATGGCCTGGATTAGTGCTCAAGTTATACAAACAAGGCTAGATACAGCAGGCCTGAATCTAGTCTATGCTACAGCAGACAAGGTGCACCAATATCAGAAAAACAGTTCAAATAAGCAGGCCCATGTAGC
Source organism: Protopterus annectens (assembly GCF_019279795.1). Classification (NCBI taxonomy): domain Eukaryota; kingdom Metazoa; phylum Chordata; order Ceratodontiformes; family Protopteridae; genus Protopterus; species Protopterus annectens. Next base: position 1,296,658,694 of record NC_056744.1, on the reverse strand, counting down.
CTTTAACCAGAAATGTCCAGCTCAGAAGGGCAGAATCTAGCCTCTTTTCCCACAAGAGTGCAGACCACAAACCTTCTTAATGTAAAATAACTGGCCTGGAGCCCAAGTGCTTAAACCAGAACTAATACAGTTTTAGAATAACAGACACTAAGCCTTCAATCAGCAATTCCCAACTTAGAAGGATGTAAGCTACCTGTCCTGCCACAACAGTGCAGACCACAAACCTTCTTAATGTAAAACAATTGATCTGAAGCCCAAGTGCTTTAACCAAAATACTTCGAATAACAGTTACAATTTTATCGGGCTACTACCAAGCAGTAATAAATGCAGTAGAATAATCACAACTGAGTACTTTTAGGAAGAGGCAAAAGCAAAACAAAGTAATAAAGTAGGATGAAACACAAATACAGTAAAATCAGATAAAGTGCAAATTTATTTATTTATTTTTTTATATAGCAATAGAAAACAAGCACATTGATTTAAACAAATTACCCAATTAACCAGTAAAAAAACTCAGAACTGAGCCCTGTTCCAGCAATCTTGAATCAGACAAGTTCAGAGCCTCAGTGGGTATGCCTACATAAATGTTCTCTCTGTATTAGGCAGGATGAGCTAATGAGACTAGACTAGGATAGAGCTGGGACAGAGCTGAACAGATGGGAATTGTAGGCGTGTCTGAAATCAAAATATGATCTCACTGTACTGGGTTGAGTGAGCAAATGAGATGAGTCCAGGAGGAGTGTTCAAACACAAATTTACAGGAGGGGCAGTCAATTCCAAAGCCACCACGATTAATACCACAAGAACAGAAAGGGCGGGTGGGAAAACTAACTGCAGACAGAGAGATAGCTCACAATTTTCAGTGAACAAATAAATAAGCAGATAAATGCAGTACTATTTTTAACACAATATTCAATCTGGAGTGGTGTAATATACATGATGTAGATGTAATTATATTAGAAGACAAGATTTTTAACAAATGAAGAAAGATTACAGAGAAACTATAAGGAGGAAAGATAATTAGGAATTTGGAAAATGAGAGATGTTCTGGAATACCCGTATTTTGTAGATCTACAGTAAAGATATTAGATGTAACTTTAGCAGAATATGAAGATTAACCACTGTATATTTAAAAAGAAAGAACAAGTATATATAATTATAACATTATATGCCTATACTAACTGTAAAGAAAGAGAAAGCTTATTCCATCAGATTTTAGACTATGTAGTGATAAATATGAATATTATAATAACAGGAGAGTTTAATTGTGATTTAAGAGGCAAGTGTGTAAAGAAAGGAAATTATATAAGAAAAATGCTAGAAGTTATAAAATTTGGCAAGTTAAAACTTTGGGGCAAAAATCCATAGACTTACAAAAGGGGTATATATATATATATATATATATATATATATATATATAGAACTGAAATAGGTTATTTTATAGTACTGGAAAGTTTAGTTATAGGAGAAGGGCAAATTTCTAGCCAGTCCCCTAGGCAGCACCACTCCAACTTAATGCAAAACCTAACTAGTTTCAGTGTGCATAGGTTTTTAATTTAATTCTAAAATCATCCAACTGGACATTTCTAAACAAACAAACAAATAAACACTTTAGATGAGGCAGCACATGAATTTAATAATATCTTTCTTAAGATATCTTCTTTGACATACTAAATGAACATGCCCCCCCACCAAAAAAAAAGAAAAAAGTTAAATTGAACCCTGCTCCTTAGCTATCACACATAACTAAACAACTAATAAGAATAAGGGACAAAGCCTGGAAATTATGGTAAACTCAGAAAAATCATCATAAAAATTTACAATGCTTCAGGCACATCAGGAATACAACCATGTGTAGTATAAAACTGGACAAAAAAAACACTACTGCAGTATGTAGGAAACTCAGTAAAACAGTTCAAAATGCTTTTGGATATCCATCAAGAACTTACAAAATCCAAGTCACATTAAATTGTTTGAAGATACCCCAGCAAAAATATCCAACAAATTTAACAATCACTTTATACAATCCATCACCTCAGTGCTAAAAACCAGTGCTATGTGCAATTCAGAAACTTTGCCAAATCTGAACTCTCAGAAAGTCTATTTCCCTCTATAACCTGTATCCACCATATCAGTAAAAAACAAATCACCTTAAACTGAAAACCACATCCCTGTTGCAGATAATCTTCCAACAGAATATCTGAAAAACAGCTGTTGAGTGCCTCGCCTACCATATAATTATCCTAACAAATAGAATAATTAATGAATGTCATGTCTCCACGATATGGAAAAATGGCATATACAGAGTCATTTCACAAAGGAGGCCCAAATATTGACTATGAAAATTTCAGGCCAATCACCATACTACCTCCAATATCATAAATCCCCCCCAAAAATGCATACACACTCAATTACATAACAACCTTAGCGTAATTTACCTTCTTTTATCAACATGACATGTCTTTTGTCCTAACCATAATACCGGCTCAGTCTTACTAGATTTTATTGACACAATTATTTCTTGACTTGTCAAAGGCATTCAACACAGTCTTCCATCATCTACTACTATAAAAGCTGTCTTCTTTAACCCTCTCTCTTACCTCAGTCTCCTGGTTTAAAAGGTATTTAGACTGATAACAAGCTGTAAAGTGACAAAATGAGTATACCTCCTTTCTTTCTGTGACAGTTGCCATACCACAGGGATCCATATTGGGACCAATCCTGCATAATGTAGTCATAAATGACTTACACTCGGCAACCAGGCATACTACTCTGATTCAATATGCTGATTATAGGTTCATAAGTTCATAGGTGTGTACTAGGCTAATGGCCCTGGAGCCTTTACAAGCCTAGCCCATAGAAGTGCCCTAACATAGTGCCACCCAATGTTAGTTCCCAGTGCATCTATCAAGTAGAGCCACTGGAGTGATCCCCAGGGTGAACTTTATATTTCCTATCCACTCATCAAGATTTCTCTTGAAGAGGTCCAGTGAGGTGCTCTGTTTGACATGTATGGGAAGTCTATTCTAGAGCATGGGCAGTCTGTGGGTTATGAACCTGTCCCTCCAGCATGTTCTGTTGATTGTGGTAATGAGGTTTAGGTCTCTGGAGCGTGATGATTCTGCATTTATCTGCTCTGCCTTACCCCACACAGATTAGAAGAATTGACCCGTCCATTGAAGCTTGAATAGACAACTCAGAACTACTATAGTAAGCCCCCCCCCAAAAAAAAAAATGTAAAGAGTCGTTTAACTTTACTTCATCCAACAACACTAGGGTAGAAATTGTACCAACTGTACCATAGGTTCATAGGTTCATAGGTTCATAGGTTTATACTAGGCTATCTGCCCTAAGGCATTTATAAGCCTAGCCCAAATTATTGTGGCTTACGCCACCCCTTATATGAAAAAATACTGTGCCCATTAGTTTGTTGTGCCTCTGTCCAGCAGTGACCCAGAGATGATTCCCGGGGTAAACCTACGATCTCCCATCCACAGGTCTAGATTTCTCTTGAACAGAGTCAGCGAGGTGCTCTGCCTCACATGGACCGGATTTTATTCCACAGCATAGGAGTCTCTGAGTGATAAATCTATCCCTCCAGCACGTCCTATTTATATCCGTTAAGGTTTAAGTCGCTTGCTCTAGTGGTTTTGGTGGATTTGGATTTTTGAGGTGGAGCATGTCCATTAATTCCGGGTTGGACATGGCCTTGTATGTCAGGCACATGTCACCTCTGAGCAGACGGTATGCGACTGAATAGAGCTGGAGTTTCTTCAATCTGGCAGCATATGACAGATTTTGGAGTCCCTTTATCCTTTTGGTGAGGAACTTTGGGGTCTCTCCAATTGCTGCAGATGTCGGGTGAGATACATCCGAATGGGGCATTGTACTCATCATTGGTCTGATAAGTGAAGAGTACAGGGGAACAATGACCTCACTAGATCTGGATGTGAATCCCTTCATGATCAGGTGGGCAATGTAGAAGGTATTTAGACTGATAACAAGCTGTAAAGTGACAAAATGAGTATACCTCCTTTCTTTCTGTGACAGTTGCCATACCACAGGGATCCATATTGGGACCAATCCTGCATAATGTAGTCATAAATGACTTACACTTTCGGCAACCAGGCATACTACTCTGATTCAATATGCTGATTATAGGTTCATAAGTTCATAGGTGTGTACTAGGCTAATGGCCCTGGGCCTTTACAAGCCTAGCCCATAGAAGTGCCCTAACATAGTGCCACCCAATGTTAGTTCCCAGTGCATCTATCAAGTAGAGCCACTGGAGTGATCCCCAGGGTGAACTTTATATTTCCTATCCACTCATCAAGATTTCTCTTGAAGAGGTCCAGTGAGGTGCTCTGTTTGACATGTATGGGAAGTCTATTCTAGAGCATGGGCAGTCTGTGGGTTATGAACCTGTCCCTCCAGCATGTTCTGTTGATTGTGGTAATGAGGTTTAGGTCTCTGGAGCGTGATGATTCTGCATTTATCTGCTCTGCCTTACCCCACACAGATTAGAAGAATTGACCCGTCCATTGAAGCTTCAATAGACAACTCAGAACTACTATAGTAAGCCCCCCCCAAAAAAAAAAATGTAAAGAGTCGTTTAACTTTACTTCATCCAACAACACTAGGGTAGAAATTGTACCAACTGTACCACATACTAAACCTCTTGGAGTCATGACAATGATCCCCATATGCAAGTAACAGTCAAAAATATATACAGAAGCTTGGCCTCTTGTAATAAGGTAAACATTTCCCCACAGATAAAGACACAGAAAACCACAAAAACCTGCTCACATCACTATACACCTCTCAAATTGGCACAAACCTGCCACCATTTTATAGAGCAAAACTCAAATAATATTAATAACAAAATCACAAAATCTGCTGCAAATCTATCTTACTATACCTGGTACTGCCAAGCTCCCAGACTGTTAACTACCCCACATCCTTTCCCAATCCCACAATGTAATTTACAACCCAGACTAATGTTAAGCCCTTAATCTATGATTTTACGCTGTAATCTGAACAGAAATCTATGGTCCCTAGTCAAATCTCTAGTTACCATAAATGCATCTCTAAGTACATCTGGAGATGCACTGTACAGGGATCTTAAATGGCACATAACACAATCATAGAGCTGTCAATGTTCATACCCAGGACAAAATGTGGACATACTGTCAAACAAATGTTCTTTTTTAATATATATGTATAAAGATGTGAATTTTATATATAAAGCTTTGCATATTATGTTTTGTTTATGTATCTAGCCTGTATAATCTTTACTATATATTACTACTGGTATTTGCCATGTAAAGCTTGTATACTGATTTGTTATTGTTGAGGAGTTTTTCTACCTTGGTCTCCACTAGACAGAGGTTATCATGTCCATTCAGACAATCCCCATTAACAAATGCAAAATTAAATAAAATAATGAAATCCTGCAAGGAATCTTCAGTTGTGAAAGTACTTTATTTGCCATATTGTTACTGTGGTTAGTCAATGTAAGGGATTACTCAAGAGTTAATCATAGGTATTTGTATTCAGAAATGTTAGAGATTGTATTACCTGTACTATGTTTGAGAATGATTGGTTATAAGCTTGTTAATTTTGGGTAGAACCAAATATCATTACATTTGTTTTTTGTAGGACTGAGAAGCAGTTTGTTGTCTATGAAAGTTTTTTTTTTCTGTAGTTGTGCTTGCAGGATTGCATATGATTTATTGGCTTCCAAATGTTATCAGTTTAAGCAGTGAGATTAGCCCCCGGATTTACTATTCCTCTATGCAGGACTAGCTTAGTCCTGCACGGAGGTGGCCGTTTAGGAGCAGAATGGCAGCGCACCATGCATAGTAATGAGGCTCGCTGCCTGAGCTCGTAATCTTACATGGAGCATGTAAGAGTGCAGGGGGCATGTCTGAGAGCAGAGCTCTCAGAATATACATGCCCCCACAATGAAGAACAGCAGAAAGGGATAAGAAATGAGTGAGACTGCTCATTGGTGTCTGCATATCCCCACCAACAGTCCCCCTTGTGTACAACAGCAAAAGTATACAGAAATAAAATGAACAAACCCTTTATTTTTTTTTAAATCCGATTAAAGCTAACCTTAGGTGCGCAGGTGTGCCTATCGCTTTGCTACGGTTAATGCAGCTTAATTGGCTGAAGAGGATAACAAGGAAGATATATGCAAATGACGCAGCATAGCAGTAGTGTAGTGGGCATAGCATTCACCTTACGAGCAGGCATTCCCTGTTCAGGTCTCACTGCAGGCACATTCCATTTTCCATGGCAAAGCACATTATGACTAATATTTATTCTGCATAACCCACTAAATAATATATGTTTATGAATATGTAGAAATGCAGCAGAAACCAGCATACAAACAATCTACAGCAAACACTATTTATTTTAGCGCTTTCGTCTGCCTTAAGCCTTTGACATCATCAGAAACACATTTTACAACAATTAATTTACTTAAATACTCATACCCCCATCACATGATCACCAAAAGAAACTCTTCCCCTGTGGTAATTTAAAAATACAAAACCCTTTCTCTTCCATAGAATTAAGTTAGAAAATATTTCCTACTATGATGAATATCTCATATATTAAGCTGACATTCTAAACTAGAACAAAGTAGATATGGTTAATAGATCAACAAATAAATAAATATTCCAATATATTACTGTTATCAATAAATACTTATATGAATAAATATGAATATTAAAATACATGTATAAATATATGACTAATAATATATAAATAGTACATAGTATTTTAACTTGATGAAAAAATAAATATATTGTATTGTTATTATTGAAAGACTTAAAAAATATATGAAAATACTTGTAGAAAAATATATATGAAAAATACATATAACGTACATGAAAAACTGGCAAATGAAGCATTTACATGTGGAAATCTGACCTTAGTTTTAACAAACTAGTAACGGATATAGTCTCGTTGAGACCCAGTGGGGCTGATGCATTGCACCTGAGTTGCCATATTAACTCTCTATATTCCAAAAATATTTCTTTTGGACCACCCCTTTTATCCTTATCCACTATCTGCTCCAAACCAACAAATTTAAAAGAATGACCACTCAATTCAAAAATGTGCTTAGCCAGGGCATTACTCAGATTAACTCTACGTATGTCATAATAGTGTTGATATATGCGTTTATTCAGGGCATTTTTTGTTTTCCCAATATAAAACTGACTACATTGTTGACAATTTGCAATATACACTAGACACTTACTGAGGCAATTTAACTTTTGTTTTAGTTTAACTTCCCCATATCCCATAATTTGGACCCTGTCTGTTTCTAAAATATAACAACATTGTGCACATTGCCCACATTTTTTCATCCGCCCAACTCTCTCTCCAGGGCTACTTCTCTCAATTATATTCTTAAAGTTGGAATTCCTTTTATAAATTACCAATGGTTTTCCACCCACCTTCTCCCTATATTCCAAATCATTAGTCAGAATGCTCCAATTATTAATAATCACATCCTTAATGTCATAAAAAACTGGGCTAAATGTAAAATCATAGCCTGATTAAACTTCATAGCTCTTATATCACATGTACTACTATTATTCACTGTGTCAGTATCTGAAACGGTGGCGCCGGTATTTGGACCTAACAATGGAAAAAAGTGTCCCTCAGTTCTTTTAATTGTCATTTCTTGTAATATGGGATCAATAAAAAATTCTGGATAACCCCTTCTTAATAACATACCCCTCAATTTCTCAATTTCTTGAATAAATATTTGTAAGTCACTCACCATTCCAGCCAACCTCACCCCCTGTCCAGATAGTGGATAAGGATAAAAGGGGTGGTCCAAAAGAAATATTTTTTGGAATATAGAGAGTTAATATGGCAACTCAGGTGCAATGCATCAGCCCCTCTGGGTCTCAACGAGACTATATCCATTACTAGTTTGTTAAAACTAAGGTCAAATTTCCACATGTAAATGCTTCATTTGCCAATTTTTCATGTACGTTATATGTATTTTTCAGATATATTTTTCTACAAGTATTTTCATATATTTTTTAAGTCTTTCAATAATAACAATACAATATATTTATTTTTTCATCAAGTTAAAATACTATGTACTATTTATATATTATTAGTCATATATTTATACATGTATTTTAATATTCATATTTATTCATATAAGTATTTATTGATAGTAATTTATTGGAATATTTATTTATTTATTGATCTATTAACCATATCTACTTTGTTCTAGTTTAGAATGTCAGCTTAATATACGAGATATGCATCATAGTAGGAAATGTTTTCTAACTTAATTCTATGGAAGAGAAAGAGTTTTGTATTTTAAATGACCAAAGGGGGAGGGTTTCTTTTGGTGATCATGTGATGGGGGTATGAGTATTTAAGTAAATTAATTGTTGTAAAATGTGTTTCTGATGATGTCAAAGGCTTAAGGCCGACGAAAGCATTAAAATAAATAGTGTTTGCTGTAGATTGTTTGCTGGTTCCTGCTGCATTTCTACATATTAGTTTGTTGCAACTCGAGTTTTTTTCTTGGAACATATATTTACGAACTAGAGTACTGCAGTAAATGCACATGTGAGATGTTAGTATCATACTGAATAAAGCACTAGTAAGCAGGTTTAAGCACCAATAAGCAGTAGTAAGCATATGTAAGCAATAGTAAGTGAGCTTAAGTCCGTTTGCACGGGGGTAAGCAATGAGCACACAGGTTAAGCAATTCTGAAGCTAGCTCTTTGTAAGCAGACGTAACCGGAGGTTAGCAGTGTTTACCGTTGTGCAAACCCATGTAAACCCATTTACAACTGCTCAAAAGTGCCTTAATCACTCTGTATCCAACAGCCCTTGTTCTGCCCATCAACAAAATGAACAGCCATGCAGGTCTCGAACCCAGGACCTTATATGCCATAGTCATAGTAATTAACCACCAAGCCATCAGAGAAGTACAGAAGAATGAGGTATCAGCAGGCAAGTCTTCACCATAGTAAAACCAAACTGAACCTGTGAAAGGAATCAGTATACAGACATATGTGCCTTAACCCACTACATAACATAAATATGTGAATTGAAATACAGCAGTAAGTCCAGTAGTCAGGTGTAATTGTAACAGAGTGTTAAAGTCACCAATAAAACACAGGGTCCCCATACAGTGTATGTACACATGAATCATGGATACCAGGCATACATATAAGGTGTAATGAATAATAAATCAAGGCCAAAAAGGAATTACAATGCAAAGTCTAATGTAAGCAATGCTAAGCATTGCACAGGCCAGCTTAGGAGGTGTAAGCAATGTGTAGGCCAGCTAACACATTGTGCCCAGTGTTATACCGCTTTAAACAATGCCAACCCTAGGTAAGCAGGTTTGCCCATACCCTAGCCTTTTCAAAATTGGCCAGTCATGGAAACGTGCGGGAAATCAGCCCTATTTAAACCTAAGAGGCAGGAATACATCTCATAACTGGTTGTAGCTTCCCCTTGCAGGCACCATGTCAGGAAGGGAAGAAAGTGTGCACTTTCGGGCACAGAGCTGGTGCATCCAGGAGTCCAGAGTCATGGCAGGATTCCTTTTCAAAGACCATGATCAGAGACTGTTGCAGGGCCAGTACCAGGGCTCCCAATATAAGGCAGAGGCCTGGGACCGTCTCGCCCGTGACCTCACCAGTGCCACTGGCATACCCGGAACTGGTGAGCAGGTCAGACATCACTATGCTGACCTGAAGTGGCATAAAGGGGACCTCCTGAAGCAGTGTAAGGGGTACCTTTTGGAACAGTGGATCCAAGAGGCTAGAGCAGCAGGGGATGTTCCAATTGTGTGTATCACCCCACTATGTGTGTAATACTTGCCTGCTCAGGTATATCATGGCTAGGTATGGCTAAATATTCCTCTTATGTCCTCCACAGCTGCAATGGAGTGGGCTGCGAACCAGGAGGCCCACATCAGTTTCCTGGCAAGCCTGAGACACGAGGCAGGTCAGTAATACTCATACATTTACTGTCATAGGAAATAAAACTAAAAGTAGTAGTAAATTAATTGCCTGTATAAAACTTGTATTGTGCAAGGAAAGTACTGCATACACTAGAGAATATGGCAGGAAGAGTCTCATATCATTTGTATGTAAATAAAAGTGTAATAGCCTGACAATAAAGGTCTAACTGCTGGACTGCATGTGTATACTCTGGTATCATATGGTAATGTAGATTCGCAATCATGTAATAGTACTGTTGTATTAAGCACTGTTACCCACAACATGCACCATAAATTGAATGTGTATGAATGCCTGTATATGACAGGTGTAATCCTCAGAGGCCATTTAGTACAACTGAGAGACACATAGACAGAAAACAGGGAAAATGCAGGCAACAAAACCCGAATAGCACATGCAACTGAGATGTGAACTGTTGTTTTTTAGCATACACAGCCATGGTTCAAATCTTGCCAGTGGTGGTATTTTGCATACAGAATCATACCCACAACTGTACAGATATGTCCAAAATGTCCAGTAAAGTGGCCCATATCTGTTACCTATCAACCTGTCCCCCTGGGAAATTAGTGGGATGATCCCAGACTTATAGGCAGCAAACAGGAAATACAACTAATTGACACACATTTATGAGAACAAAGCTGGCACACTAGCAACTCCCCAATACCTTATGAGACTAAGAAGCCACGTATGTCCCATTTACACCCCAACTTGTCAAGCTGTGGTCATAGTGTGTACAGTAACAGAGTGAGATGTATGTGTATAATAGTAATTTGGAATCTGGTACTGTGTGTGGGAACATTCAGGTAGTGCTAATAAACATTCCTCCCACAGGTCTGTCAGATACCAACACTGTGCCCAGAAATACAAGAATGATACCCAGTACTGGTATTGTTTACAATGGAATTGTATGGCAGTGCGACTGATGCAGCTGCTCTGAATAATGAGGATTACACATCACTGTTGCCCACACTGTCCTACAAAACATAACTGTCTAGGAAATCTGTATAAGAGTGTTGTAATATAAGGTCAGAATGCAAAAGCACAGGGGATTAATAAGACAGAAAGCAGATCGGAGATATACAGAAATATCTATATAGCAGACACAACTGTGGTGGACAGTGTTTAAGTTGTAGCAGACATAGCCATGGTCTGAATCCTGGGAGTGGAAGTAGGCTGCATACAGAATCATACCCCACAACTGTACAGATGAGGCCAGAATGTCCAGTATTTGGGCCCATATCTGCTGCCTGTCCCCCTGGTAAGTCTGTGGGATGATCCCAGATGTTTAGCCAGCAAACAGGGAATACAAGTGATTGTCAAACATCTATGAGAACAAACCTGTCACTGGAGCAACCCACGAAACTGTTAGGAGAGTAATAAGCCAAGTATGTCCTATCTACACTCCCATACCATCAAGCTGTGACCAGAGTGTGTACAGTAACAGAGTGAGATGTATGTGCACAATACTAATGTGTAAACAGGAAGTTTGTGTGGCAACAGTCAGGTAGCGCTAACAAACATTGCTCCCACATGTATGTCGGATACGAATACTGTGCTGAGAAATAAAAACCATTATAACCTGTACTGGTACTGTTCACTCTGGTATTGTAGGGAATTATGAGTGTTGCAGTTTCCCTGAATAATAATGTATCACTGATCAGTGGCACCCACACTGTGCTACATAATATAACTGTGTAGGAAAGCATGTATATGTGTGTGTCAGGTCACTAAAGGTTGAAGAGGGCAATATTCTAGATATGTCCCGGCACACCTGCATGTGGTCAACACATGGTCAGAGTCTGTGCAAAAAGAGTTGGATAGCTATGTGCAAAACATCAACCCAGAATCTGGGAGTATGTGTAGAAACAGTTAGTCTTAACAAACATTCCCTCCACAGGTATACCAGGTAAGAGGTGTATACTGCAGGTAAAACCAGTTCATGTATATTTATTTATTTATCTATTTTTTTATTTTACATTTGTTAACCGGGCTAGTCTAGCTGGATACATGTCCATTTTCAGTAGAGGCCCGGGGAGAAAAGCTCCACAATAAAAATGGGTTAGTAAAATCAAGTGTTGTTATACATTCAAATAAGAAATATTATACAAAAGTAGGTGTTACAGAGAAAAAACTGGTTCATAAGTATTACTAGCAAAAATACTTTACAATAGTGAAAATAAGCAAGCATAAATATATATATATATTTTTTTTTAATTAAGGGTGAATATAAAGGTTGAGAAAATAGAAAGTTTTAGTCAAGGTTTGTAAAGGACAGAGCTAATGAGAATTAAGCACAGGATTTAGCTGCTTTTTGAAGGTTCAAACACTAATACTATACTAACCTAGAAAAGGTTTGAGGGGGTGAAAAGGGTAGAGGGAGTAATAGTTTAGTCAGGGTTAGTACAAGGACAGAGCCATTGAGACTTAAGCAGAGTTTTTAGCTGCTTCTTGAAAGTGGGTAGAGAAATAATAGTGGTGAGTTCATGAGGGAGCTTGTTCCAGATAGGTCAATGCAGTTGGCGAACAAACAGTCTCCAGCTTTGTTGTTGGATTTATAGGGTGCTGCTAGTAGCTTTGTAGCGGAGCGCAAGGATGATAGATTTTTATAAGGAGTAATAAGGGTACTAAGTATTGTGGTGTTAGAAGGTTGACAGAAGATTTTGTGGGTGATGGTAAGTTGCTGTAGTCGTATTTGATTTTGTAGTTCCAACCATACTAGTTGTTTAAGATTAGAGCAATGATGGGTTCTAAAAGGGGCTCCTGTGGCAAATCTTGTAATATTATTATAAGATACTGCTAGTTTATTGAAATTAGATTTTGATAAGTTTGTGAAAATAGGTGAGGCATAAAGAAGGGTAGAGAGTAAGTGTGTTTGAGCTAAAGTACTTCTGGCTAAGGTAGTTAGGAAGGGTTTGAGCCTGTAGAGAGATCCAAGTTTTCTATTGACTGACTTGATGGTTAAGTTAATATGGGCATCGAAGTTTAGATTATGGTCTATTGTGACACCTAAAAGTTTGGTAGTTGAGTTAGGGGATATTATTGTGCCATTGTTTGACATTATATCGAAGGTAAAGGTCAAAGATTTCTGTGATGGGGTAAAAAGTAATAATTTAGTCTTTTTGGGATTTAGTAAGAGGCCATGCTGATAGAACCAGTTTTCAGCTGCTGTGAAGACTTGTTGTGTAGTGGTCTGGAGCATAATTGGGGAGGATGCTGAACATATCAGAGTTGAGTCATCAGCATATTGTATACATATGGATTGAGGAAGGGACATATTTAGTTTGTTGATAAAAATAGAAAAGAGGAGAGGTCCCAGTATTGAGCCTTGTGGCACTCCAATTGTGATGGGAAGAAGAGATGGTATTTGATTATCCCAAAGAACTGCTTGTTGTCTATTTTCTAAATAGGATTTAAACCACTGGATAGCTGTATAATGATGAAAACAGCCATATCACTGTCCAAATAAGGCAATAGGGTAGTGTAGTAAGATTTGTAAGGTACAGATAACAGCACTGACTAGGAAGGTAATGTGGACTACAGGAATATACCAGTTGTTAATTGACATCTTTCCCCCCCACCATATCTCCAACAATAATTAGCATATCCACCCCAACTGGAATGTAATGACACCTATGTTCTGATTATGTCCAATTGTCTGATAAATATTTTAATTGTTCCCATGCATGTACTATAATGAATTATTCCAACATTAGATAAAACAGATAAAACACATGTGCTTGACCAAACACTTATAAACACTTATATACTTATATTCATTGTATATAAGTGCTTGTTCAAGCACTGTGTTTTATATGAAGAAGTCTGAAATTGTTCAGATGAAAACATTTTATTTTTTTGAGTGTAGCGTTAATATTTCTTGCTGACTTGCTGAATAAATCTGCACTGTTTTATGACTCCTCATTCCATTTTTCGGTTATTTGTGACTATTTTGGAATGTTGTTCTCTTTTGGTTCTATTACTAACCCACATATGATGATGAAATCTAAATACTATAACATGTTTGGAAAGGCCGTTCCTAGCGGACCCACCTGTCCCACCTCAGCTGGCCATGGCACCGGGCACCAGCATGTCTGGGGCCCAACCCGGAACCTCCCTGTCCATTGGTCCTGCACCATCTACCACCTTCAGGTGGAACCACCTCAGAGGATGGGGCTCACCCCCCTGTGAGTGGGCACAGACAGGTAACTGTCACCCATCACCAGGTCAGGGACATGGTACGTAGAGAGCTCAACCAGCAGCTTGGTGATCTTCTATGCCAGTTTGAGGGCCATGTGTCGCAACTAGAGTGTCAGCCTGGCTCTGTGACTCAGCCCCCAGGACAGCTACCATCATGGCTGTGAAGGTGCAGTGGTGACTGCCCAAGGGTGGGGACCTCAGTCCCACTGTTTCCACTAGAGGGCTCATGGGCTTCTGATTTCCCATTACCCCACCCCATCAAGGTGTTTACCCCCACATATGTCATATACCGCCCCTGTATGCATCTTGTTTGTCTTGTCTGTTAACCTACCCAACCTACCTCCCCAATACACCTACTACCCCTCCCCAACATCCCATTCTCACCTGAAAAAAAAAAAAGGGCAATCTGTTCCACAAAAAATATCTCGCCCCATACATAACTGTCCATTTCACACATGTGTCCACTGGACACATGTAATCTGGTCTAATTGGCATCACAACCTATTTTTGCCCCACCCCCTCCAAGGGGTTTGAGTGTCCAAATCTACCTCCAAATTCAGTGTATATGCACAGCTTTTGCTGTAGAAGAAATGGGCTGCTATGGATTTTCCCCACACCCTTCCAGCACATGCCTAGCTATTTCCCCTACTGTCTTTCTCTCTTTGTGCCCCTTTTTCACCACTTTCCTATCAACCCTTTTTTTCTTTTCTTTTAAAGAATTTAGCGTAGGGGTAAGTGGGAGTAACCACTTTTAAGTGGCAGTAAGTAGGTTTCAGCCTGTTTGCATGGGGGTAAGCAATGCCTACACTGGTTAAGCAATTTAGAAGTTAACTGAGTATAAGAAACTGTAACCGGAAGTTAGTAGTGCTTACCTCCACGCAAACCGACGCAAACCCGCTTACAACTGCTCAAAAGTGCGTTAATCACTCTGTATCCAACGGCCCTTGTTCTGCCCAGCAGCAAAATAAACAGCCTTTGCAAGCCTCAAACCCAGGACCCAGCACACCATAGTCAAAGTGATTTACCACTAAGCCATGTCAGATATACCTAACCCTGATGTTTTCACAAAAATATCATTCAGCCCAGTCATTCAACAGTACAGGAAATGTATTTCAACATGTAGATGTACATCTGTGTGTGTACATATATATATATATATATATATATATATATATATATATATATATTTATATATATATACATATTAATATCTAAATATAAAAAACATATCTATATATGTAGATATATATATATATATATATATATATATATATATATATATATATATATATATATACACATCTATATATATATATATATATATATATATATATATATATATGTATATATATATATATATATATATATATATATATATATATATAGATATATACACACACACACACACACACACACACACACACACACATATACACATACAAATGCCTACATCTATAGATATGTATGTCTACATCTATATATCTAAATATATACAGCAAGTTATATATATACGTAAGCAGAGATATATATATATATATATATATATATATATATATAGGTATATACGGACATACATCTGTAGATAACAATGGGAAAAATAACAAAAACATATATGTCCACATGCACTGTTAATGGGTTTGAGAGGCCCCAAACAATATATGTCTTGTACAAATAGGCATACCTCCCCACAGCCAAACACGTCCGTCCTGCAATACACTACCAAGTGTTGCAGATCCCACAACCAGGACCTGACACGACATAGGCATCCCTAGGAT
Organism: Protopterus annectens; assembly: GCF_019279795.1. Lineage (NCBI taxonomy): Eukaryota > Metazoa > Chordata > Ceratodontiformes > Protopteridae > Protopterus > Protopterus annectens. The sequence goes on along the minus strand of NC_056744.1, from coordinate 1,296,642,703 downwards.
ACATATACACAGACACATATATGCAGATACAGATATACATATATATATATATATATATATATATATATATATATATATATATGGATCCCTATCACAACACCGACACGCCACAAACCCGACACTCAAAACAACGACACCAAAACACCAAAAACGCACAAAACCGACAACTCACAAAACCGAACACCATAACACCGACACCCAAAACACCGACACACAAAACGTAAACTACACATAACACACAACTATACATGCACTAACCCTAACCCAAACCCTAATCCTAAGGTCCGACACTACCGCACACTTACCCTACCTGCACCCTAACCCTAACTTAACCCGCCACTAAACCTACATTCCATCACTATCGCACACTTACTCTACCCGCACCCTAACCCTAACTCACTTAACCCGCCACTACATCTAAAGTCCGTCACCACAGCACACTTACCTTTCCCGCACCCTAACCCTAAATCCCACACTATCTCACACTTTCCTGTCCGCTCCCTAATGCTAAATCCCTCACTATCGCACACTTACCTGTCCGCTCCCTAATGCTAAATCCCTCACTAGCACACACTTACCTGTCGGCTCCCTAACGCTAAATCCCTCACTAGCACACACGTACCTGTCAGCTCCCTAACGATAAATCCCTCACTATCGCACACAGGTTTGCATAAATGGGAAAGCTTTATTTGTGTACTATTACAGTTGTATATGCCATGCTGTTTAGACACGGACATCCATATAAACTGAGTAATTCAACTGTGAAACAATTATACTAATACACTAGTCTGGAAAAGTTAACAAATGTTGCTGTACAGGCCAAGGCCATCAAGTAGTACAATAGTAAAGAAAGACTGGGCCACAGGATACCAAACAATCAACAGTAAGTAATGCAGATGTATAGTTCAGCAGCCTCTATCTACACTCTGTAGACAAGCCCAGGGAGTAAAGACCACAGCTGACACAATGGGATGTAACTGTTACATAACAAGGAACAACTGACACCATTGCAAGCACAATGATAAACAGAACAGTCTGTATGGCAGGTGGCAGTAGGCCTGCATTTAACCAAGGTGGATTGTATGGTAATGTACATCCATATACCTTAAGGCAGCTTACCCCTGATGGTCTTCATGACTTTGGGCTTTCAGGATTCTGTAGCGCTCCCATATACATATATGTATATATAGATTTATTTATTTATTTTTATTTTACATTTGTTGACCGGGATAGTCCGAGTGAATGCATGTCCATTTTCAGCAGAGGCCCGGGGAGAAAAGCTCCAAGGGTAAGCAGATACAGCATTACATAATACCAGCATTACATATTACAAACAGAATATTTACAGAGATTACATAAGTAAGCAAGTTAAACGAGTTCCACAGGTTACAGTTAATCCTGAGCACAAGTCAGGATTAAATTAAATTACACAGTAAACTGGTTAACAGATTTTTACACATTCTAGAGAGAGTTAGCCAGGCTTGATACATTGACATAGCCAGTTAAGTGACAAATGTTGTTTGAGTCTAGTTTTAAATTGACCTAAGGTGGAAAGTAAGGTAATATCAGCTGAAAGAGAGTTCCAGGATCTACTTACAGAGTTTACAAAGAGAGAATCACCGGCTGTGTTATTAATTTTGCTAGTCTGAATTAGTAGTTTGTTAGAGGATCAAAGCGGTCTAGGATTGTTATAGGGGGTGATAATATTTTTAAGTGCAGGAGTATTGTCCGGATTATAGAGGATTTTATAGGCCATAATCATTTGGTTATACTGGATTAGGCTGGGTAGTTCAAGCCAATCAAGCTGATTTAGATTGATGCAATGATGTGTCTTAAAAGGCAGCCCAGTGGCAAACCTGGCAATGTGGTTGTAGCAAATTGAGAGTTTGTTAAGGACAGTCTTGTTCAAATTCGAGAGTAGAGGGGATGCATACAGAAGGGTTGAAAGAAGGTGAGAGCGAGCTATGGCAATTTTAGCTGGAGGGGTTAGGAAGGCTTTTATTCTGTAAAGTGACCCTCATTTTTTATTGATGGTTTTGATAGTTTGGTTAACATGTAGGTCAAATTTGAGATTATTGTCTATGATGACACCTAATAGTTTTGTAGATGGGTCAGGGGAGATTATTGTGCCATCATTTGATTTTATGGTAAAGGTGAAAGCGGTAGACCTACGTGTTGGTGAAAATAACAGCATTTTAGTTTTTTTAGGATTTAGGATCAGAGGATGTTCAGAAAGCCAGTTTTCTATTGTATTAAAGGTGGTCTGGGTAGCTGACCATAACTCTACTGGAGATGTGGCTGAGCAAATCAGAGTAGAGTCATCAGCATATTGGATACAGCTGACTTTTGGGATGACAGTATAAAGGTCGTTAATGAAGATGGAGAACAGCAAGGGCCCTAATATAGAGCCTTGTGGTACTCCGACGGTGTTAGGTAGAAGGTTAGAGAGTTTGTTCTGCCAGAGGACAGCCTGCTGTCGACCATTCAGGTAGGATTGAAACCATTGGAGGGCTCCAGTATCTAGGCAGAATGTTTGCAGGCTGTGGATTAAAAGTTGGTGATCAACCATATCGAATGCCTTGGAAAGATCCAAAAAGAGGGCTGAAGATATATAATTATTGTTGCAATTATGGTTTATGGTGTTAGTAAAGGCTAGGAGGGCTGAAGTAGTGCTGTGATGAGGACGGAAGCCATGCTGAGTGTCTGCCATAAGGCGATTTTGGATTAGGTGGTGCATGAGTTGTCTATGAATACATTTTTCCATAATCTTTGCAAGTGGATAGAGTATAGCTATTGGCCTATAATTGGAGAATTCAGTAGAGCTGCCTCCTTTGTGAAGTGGGATTACATAGGATATTTTCCAGATGGTGGGAATTTTAGCTTCTACTATGGTTCGATTGATTAGTATTGAGACGGGGTAAGCAATAGCATCAGCTGATTTTTGTAGGTACTCAGCAGGGAGTTGATCAGCAGAAAGTTTAGTGGGTTTTAATTTTTTGATCAAGGTACGGATAAGTGAAGTGGCAACTGGTTGGAAGCTGAATGCAAGTAGGTTTCTAGAGGTGCTACTTTCAGGACCAGGGGAGCTAGGAAATAGTTGGCTAGCTAGGGCTTGAATTGTCTCAGTAAAGAATTGGTTAAAACTATCAGAAACATCTTCAGGGGTTTTATCAATAGTAGTAGCAGGGATTGGGGTTGAAGTTTGTCCATGATGTAGTAGATTATTTAAACCTGCCCAAAACTTCTGAGGGTTATTTTGATTTACTGTCTGTAAATTACAGTAGTATTGTTTTTTGTCTTGTAAAATTGATTTTTTTGGTTTCGTTCCTGGATTGCCTGTATTTAATGTGATCTTGTGGGTCTTTAGAAGAATGCCATAAAGCCCATGCTTTGTTTCTAAGGGTAATTTTGAGTTTAGACTCTATAGAAAGCCATGGTGCAGTTTTTGCTTTGGTTCTCTTTGAACAAACAGGTGCATGCAAATCAAGGATCTCAAGGAATTTGTTGTTAAAGTATGCTACTGCTTCCTCTAAGGGGAGGTGTTTTAGAATAGACCAATTACATGAGTTTAGTTCTTGTTGGAATTTGGCAGGGTCAAAGTTTTTATTATTTCTAACCTTTTTGAGTAAGGGTTGTTGGGAATTAATGGTTTTGTGCTTAATTACATATGTGAGAAGGTGATCGCTTAGGCCATTAAGGAGGGTACCAGAGCTGTACAGTTGGGGGTGACTGTTTATGAGTACACAGTCAAGTATACTTTCTTTTTGGTTGGGTTTACCTATCCTGGTAGGGGTGGATATGATTTGTGTAAATGCATGCAGGTTAATATGGGTGGTTGGGGATTCTAAGGAACAGGTGCCCCAGTCTATGTTAAAGTCTCCAAGTAGTAGGGTTTCTTGGGAGTAGTGACATGATAACCAATGCAAGATATCTTCAAATGTAGATATATTGTTACCTGGGGGAATGTACATACAGATGATATTAATGCATTTATTTTTATTAAGTTGCAATTTGGTGGCAAGAAACTCTGAGTTATTAATCTGAGGAGGTTGTATTACATCTATGGTGACATTCAACTCAGATTTATAGAGTACAGCTACCCCACCCCCTTCCTCGAAGCACGATCCAGCCTGTGTATGTTGTACCCAGGTGGTAACACTTCATTGTCTTTAGTGTTAGGTTTTAACCAGGTTTCAGATAAACAGAGAATCTCAGGGGAGTGGACATCCAGAAGTACATGCAATTCATGTACCTTGTTATTAATGCTTCTAATATTGAGATGACAGACTAGGAGAGAGTTAGTTGGCCTATTAATTGTAGGTTTGTAGCTTAGATTACAAGTAGAGGGGGTATGTGTATCTGAAGTTAGTGGGCCAGGGTTGGGGTGAATATCACCACCAAGTATTAGGTTGAGTCTATACTTGGTGATGAACTTCAGGAATTTATTAGTTTGTGGTAGTGTTTGGATCTAGAGCTAATGTGCCTGGGGTTGAGATGTTGATAGACTGAACAAGATGTTGGATAGGATCTGGTACTGTAAGTATGGTTGAAGGTGGAAGGATTTACAGCTGGGGTGATAGTATGGCCTTTTGGGACCTGAAATCCCATGAGAAACTGGTTTTCATACAAGGTAAGGAGGTATGGTGTGAACAAGAGGGGTAGTAAAGAGGAGTATATCATTATATGTGATTCAGCTAGTGAGTGAAGGAACTGTTTTACCTGGTGATGCAACACCAGAAGATAGAGTGGTGAGGTAAAGGTACTGGAAGGGGGATGGGAGAATGCCAGATGAAAGCTAATAGGTGCTATTAAAATGTAGGTAGTAGAATGGGGGTGGGTGGAATTACCCCAGATGAAAGCATATAGGATCTAGAAAGTGGGGGAGTGGCTATAGTATAGAGGTACTGGGGGCGGGAGGAAATTGGGGGCAGGGAGGGGAGCGAAGAGATATAGATATATGTATATATAGATATACGTATATGTATATATAGATATATGTATATAGCTATATATGTATGCACATCCTTTGTGTACAGATATGCCTAGTTATGTTGGTATATATGTAGATATCTATAACTATATGTGCATACATATATATTCTGATATACCTACTACTGTCAATATATATGCAGATATCCATATGTATATGTGCATATGTATCTCTATCTGTATATGTGTAGACAAATATTGCTCTGTATATGTATATATCTGGGTGTTTATTTGTATAGCTATGTGCATATACATATCCATCTATGTACGTTGATATGTATATGTGTATGTCTATATAAATATCTGGATAATTATATGTACATATATCTTCATCATATGTCCATGAACATGGAGTGTAGCCCTACCTCAGCCCCTATAGTCCCAACTTCGTAGTGCAAGGGGATGTCAAGTATGTATAGCAGGTATATTTGTAGACTATTGCTACTGTAATAGCGAGTGTCTTCACAGACATGGTGTGTGTGTGGGAGGTCACATCTGCTTTTAACATGTGAGCCATTGGCTACTGACAGACATCCTAAGGACATCATAGTACAGTACCACTGCTAGCATGTAATGCTCCTGTGGACTACAACACAGATAATGGCCAATATATATGGACAGTCTGACACACTCTGGACAGTCCAGAGGTATACACATAACCCCTTAGTGCAAGACATGTGGACCAGTCCTGACAATGTGGATGTTAACAGCCATGTAAATGGGTATAACACGTAACTACTGGTATACATGTGCAACCATAGGTTATGCATTCACACATCCCTGCCTGTCCTGCCACATAATAACCACTGGTACAGAGGTGCCATGGCCACATACTACCTACCAGATATTGACATACATCTGTACAGCATCCCACTGCTCTGTCTGACATGCATGACTGTTATGGTGGCCCAGCAGCAGTACATCTGGCAAGTATCTGGACATTACATCTCATTGGGTAAGTAAACTAAGCTGCTAGGCATGTAACAAAGCACTGTGCAGGCTACAGGCAGACTGGCTCAACATTGGCCTACATTTCCTATGGGGGAATGCACATGTACCTGCATATATAGCAGGCTCTACAGGCATGCCACAGCACAGAGTAATATACACCTGTGTGAAAGTGCATAACCACAACTAATGTGAACACAGCCACAGCCACATATGGTATGCTAGTGTATTATTACAGTATATGGACTATCTGTTCAACACCAACCTCATATGTGCCACTCACACACTAGCCCTACATATACTGGGCCACTACACAGTGTGCTCCAATGCCTGTCTGTGATAAGGGAAATGTACGTGTATGGCCCTACAAACATGTCAGCCGATAGGGTAACATACAGTTGATCAGCATGAAACATCCGATAGAACAGGACCAAGAACAATGACATCCACCACAGTCTGTACACAGGCCAAGGTACAGATTAACAATACACACACTGCCGACAATCACCATAAGTACACAGACCTCAAGACTGTACACACAACCACAGAATGTCCAGGATATGTCATCAAATATAACCCCTACTATACATAACATGTGTAGCAGTCTGATATCTCACTGGCTTGTTATCAGATATGATGTCACTAATTATGGTGCACAGCACATATGCACCCCTTACGGCATGACATATGTACAAAGGTTGACAGGGTTGTGGCTTGAGGCACATACACAGTGCCAATATTGACATGTTGCTGTGATAACCTCATACATTTACTGTTTTAACAGGGTTTGTTGCAACATATGCCCTATGAGGGATATGAAGTCAGTAACTCTCACAGCTGTCACCATCTACAGACTGCAATCCTCACACTACTGTCTGCAGTTCACAGATAGGTGCTCTGTGGGTAACACCTGAAACAAAAGGCACCACACACTGGCCAGTCTGCAGATGACCCTACAGATGGGTGTTTCCTCATAAACATAGCACTGACATTGCAGGTATGAAAACATGTAGGACAGCCATATCCACACACACCCTGTTAAACCAACATTACTCCAAATGCAGTATAGCAGCACTTACAGTCTGTAGTTAGGTCAGGCACATCCCCCTCCTGTCTGCTGACCTGTTTCCACAGTGTATGTTGTTAGAGGTAAATCCCCAATCCATCTGAGATGCTGTTTACCAAACAAAAGATCGAGTTCTTGCTCACAGTGAATGAAAGGCCCAACACCAACATGATGTAACTAGATATTGGTGTGTGTTTCCATGCAGTTGGCTATGGGAATGTTACCACAGCTGTTCCACATGCAGTCAGCTAGAGGAGGGCTGTAATTCATGCAGAGGCCATTATCTGATCCTGAGCATCACTTAAAATACACATGCTGCTGCCTTAGCAATGCAGGTGTAAGTCTCCACATCCACCAGAGAGGGAGTGAGAGAGGCAGACAGAGACACAGAAAAGCCAGGGAGGGGTGGGAGAGTAAAACTTAAGCATGTGTGTGTGTCACACACCTACCAGTACAGGGTATCAAACCCCTGACGACTGTGTAGTGCTATCACATGTCCATGAAGTTATTGGATGCACCACATGGGTTACATGTTGGGAAGCCCTCAGAATGTATATGTGATGGTGAGTGACATCTGCAACAGGGATATGGTAGCTATATGGTAGGTGTAGTACACATGCCTGTCCCCATGAACAGGTGTCAGCATCAACACAGCCACAATCTCACAGGGACACACACACATTGACACACTAGGCAGGGCCAGAAATACAGCCCATCACCAGTGGGATTGCCACAACATAGTACTGTGCAGGTATCACATGCACCGCAGTGGTCATACAGAGGTTATATGTGCAAAAGGTATGTGGAGGTGTCTGACATCAAACAGCATGCTTCATTATGCCAATGGGGGTTGTAGTGATTGTGAATGTGGTCATACGCATCATACACCCCACACCACACCTACAGACACGGGTGTCAGTACTGACATGCATGGGTGCACTGCTTCATGGGTGTGTTGTGGTTGATGGTGCCAGACAGCTATACAAGGCTAGGTGATTGGTAAACCTTGGCATCAGGCCACATGACAATGGTCTGCATTGTGGCTCAGGGGTGTAGTGTTTGGAGTTGTCCACACAGGTGGGTATTGTATTCACCATCCAGTCACCTGGGTGAATATTGCGTGTGGCCTATGCTGTGCATTGCTTGCAATGTATGTGTTCCTTAGTCCACCTCCCCCATGTTCCCCGCTGGACACCTGCAACACCTGTGGTGCCAACAAATGTGACCCACAAAGAGCATACCTCCCACATGCATGTACAGTGACCTGTGAAACTGTACCTGGGGTGTCTGGCCCATGTTGTGTACACAGAGTGTTATCATCAGATGTGCCAGTCCTGGCCTCATGTGGCGGGAACTGTTAATGGACAGCAGGTTGACCCTGTACCTACAGTTATAGCATGATACTGGTATTCCCTGGTGTCAGTGGCCTCTGTCAATAAAGGGCTTCGGTTTCAGACATGGTATGCTCTTTGTGGGTCACATTTGTTGGCACCACAGGTGTTGCAGGTGTCCAGTGGGGAACATGGGGGAGGTGCACTGTTGGCATGTACATGCCTATTGGACTGATGGACAGGGTGCCATGCCCTCTGTAGCCCACTAAAATCACACCATGGTTAAAATCAGTGGGCAATATGCAAGGTACTACCAACATAGCGGCTGTTGCCTAGGAAGTGTGTGTGTGTGTGTGTGTGTGTGTGTGTGTGTGTGTGTGTGTGTGTGAGAGAGACATGGGCTGAGAGTGTTCCCTGGGTAATACAAGGGTTGCTAACATTGTTCAGCTGGCATTGATATCACATTTAGGGGTATGGATTTGCACCCCAGCCTCTCAGCTATTTCACATCTGTTATCCCTGTACAGTGGACATTGTGATATACACTTAGCCCACCATATAAGAAGTTTGCAAAACCTGCTCCACATTGAGTCTAGTTATTACACAGACACACACACACACACACACACACACACACACACACACACACACACACACACACACTTGCCAAGTCTGGGATTAGAACTCCTATCTAACTAGTTTATCACACTACAGCAGTATGCAGTTATAGGATGCGCCACAGAGATTACTGGGCTGCAACTCTCCCAAAGGTGTATTTCACAGTGGATGACATTAGCAGGCTTGTCATAGTAGGGCTATGGCGATGGCAGTGTATGTGCTTGGGCCATAACCCATTCATCTAGAGGTTGGCACACCACATGTGTGCACACACAGGGTTATATTTCACAGGTACGTGTATACAGTTGCTAGATGACTACTTCCTTGTAAAGTCAAGTTGCACAGCTAGGACTTGCACCACATAGTCTGTAATGCTGACAGATACCGGTGGCTAGTATCTGCAGTGAGTGACATCTGAACCTCATGTGGTTGTGGCCCTTTGGCTGTGTGCTGGGTGGGACAGGCCTGGATCGCTACTTGTCACAATCACTCTCTTCCACACATCTATGTATGTCTACCTTTGACTTATAGTGTGTTGTCCTTAGATATATGTCTGTATTCCAATCCACTGTGTGTGCAAAGCATGAGTGGTGCATACTGAGGAGTGTCTGCACTAACATCTGCGACTGCCATATATATCTAGTCCACTTGTGTTTGCAGACATGGCCTTCATTTGTTTGTGTGTGAGCATGCCTAGTATGTCATTTCAGTATGTTGTTGACTGACATTGCCTTCATTTCTCTACTGACATTGCCTTCATTTCTCTAAGTGTGTGGGCATGCCTAGTATGCCCGTCTGTACTGAATTTGTGGATCAAGTCCAGGTAGTTTGCACTGCAGTGCAGACCTTTGTGTTGCACACCTACAGGTAGCATACTGTTTCTGCAGGGTCTCCGTCGATCATTTGGCAATATGGAGACAAACCGTGCAGGGGATAGTGTGTATTGTAGGTCATTGTGTCTGTGCTGCTTCAGCTGCATGGTACTGCTGTTAGCAGGGATATTCAGACATGTACTGTTATACACAGTGATGTTTTCTGTCCTCATGTACTGTCAGGTGGACATTCTTGCTCACAGTGATGTCTTGGGGGACAAGGGTGACTACGGCTGTGTCTAGTATTGTGGGCAGATACCTATGTATTTATGTTAAGTTATGCCATTCTGGAGGGGAGCTGCAGACACTTGGTGCTGGGTTTGTGCCTACGGTTCGGCAACTTGGTACAGTACTGGCAGAGGATCCCATACCTGTACGCCCATCAGCATGACAGTATGGGCTTATCTTGCTGTGGCAATGCCTCACAGCTTACAGAGGCACACAGGTCAGCTAGGGGCAGGGGCCATGGGTCAGGACATTTACCCTATTGTGGTGTATGGTCAGGTGTGTAGCCACCCATGTATGTGTTTGCAGCCAGGGATAGTGTGTGCACACAGCTTGGTGTTGGACCCTGCACATTCCATGCTGCCCATGCTCCCACCCCACCTTCTGTTATTCTAACCTCTTCCATACATTATGCATACATTCTCTGATACTTTCCCTAAGGGTATCATCCCATAACAGGTGTGTGTTAGTGTTGGTCCACAGTTCATGCAGTGGGACATGGTGGACATGTTACTTTGGTTTGTCGACATGGCCTTACATATGGCTTATGTGGAGTGTGTCATGCTGTTATTTGGGTGTCCGAGACATAACATGCATTGGTGGTACATGTGAGACACAGGCCTTTGGCAGATACCTGTGGGGCATTAGGTGTTGCTGCATGCCAGATGTGGCAGGTCGTTGCATTTTGTTAGTCCTACAGTCCCAGACCACCATACATTATATTCCCCTGGGGTGACAGGGTAGGTGTGATAGGTGTTCATGCCAATACCTCCTAACAGTCTTGCTCAGGTGGTGTGGATGCTAGCAGGGTGCTATCTACCACTAGGGACACACCTGCATGGGACACCTGCACTGCATGCTGCAGTTTTCCACTATTGCCATATACAGGTGGGGTCTTACTGTACCCATTCCCTACAGCAGGGATATGACCAGAGAAGTGCCTGTGGGTGGTGTTTGCATGAGCTGGGTGCATGTGTGCTATGGACTTTACTTGCATCTGACACACAGATATGCATTGGGCATTGCAGTTATGCTTGCATGTGCAGGTACATCAGCTGTTTCCCAATGCATCAGTCCTACCTCCTTTGTGCTCTGCGAGTGTTTGGGCAGACAACACCAGTATCCCCTACTACAGGACCAAATAATGTGATGCATACCTGTATGTACATTTCCAAGGGTGTGTCCATTTCACAGTGACACAATATATACTGCATGTCTGGGGTACTTCCCCTGTGTACTGCTTGTATATGTAGACCAATAGCCATGCCATGTGAGTCTTTTAGATGGTGACGCATATTACTACCATACATTTGCAATGGCTTACTGATAGCTTGTGTTATACTGATCGGTATTGTGTATGGCACTGCAGTTGTGAGGACTTGTCCCTGTCATCAGTGGTAGTGGGCAATAGCCACCAGGCTTACCTCAACATGCATACATACCCACCACTCTCACACGATATGGGACACATACCAACCTAACACACACATACCTGCATATTGTCCAGCTGCTACAACCTATCCTGCTACCTTGACCACATCTGTGCATCTGTGCTCCATTGGTATTAGACCTACACATACATGCTACTACATTTCTACATAGGGTTGTGGGGGGGCACACCTGACTGTTACAACGTGTGCACATCACATTTGTGGGGGGACACACCAGACCATTACTACATAATTAAGTAGGGTTGGGGGGAGCACACCTGACTGTTTCTGCATTCCTACGCAGGATTGGGGGCACACATGACTATTTCTACATACCTACACAGGATTGGGGGGCACACCTGACTGTTACTACATTTCTACGTAGGATGCAGGAGCACACCTGACTATTTCTACATTTCTACACAGGATTGGGGGCACACCTGACTATTTCTACATTTCTACACAGGATTGGGGAGGGCACATCTGACTGTTATTACATTTCTACATATGATGGGGGGCACACATGACTTTTTCTACATTTCTGCACAGGATTGGAGTGAGCACACCTGACTGTTGCTACATTTCTACATAGGATGAGGGGGCACACCTGACTATTTCTAAATTTCTACACAGGATTGGGGGGAAACACCTGACTGTTATTACATTATTACATAGGATGGGCGGCACACCTGACACTTGTACACATTTGCTATGACTGTACTGGTATGTCAGGTACTCCATTTCATTCTGTATTCTAACCTATCATGCTGACTAGAGGCATACCAGTGTACTCCAGATCTTAGTTTGATTTACCTGCATATTAGTTTCTGACTTCCTACCCTTCAGAACTAACGTCCCACTGCCTGACCTGCTGTAGTCTGTCTGTGTAGGCCTGGGAGGGGTTATTCACAGGCATCATTCAGAGGCCATAGCACAGTCTTTGTTTGTGTTTGTTTACACCTGTCCTGCTGGTTGTGACTGTTGTTGGGTATGTGAACCCCCCCCCCACCTGACTGGCATGTGTGAGTCACTTACCTTGTGGATGTCCCAGTATTGAGGGTGGTGCTGCAGAGCTGCCTATGTCGGATGCACATAGTACACTCCCTACACATGGTTGAGCACAGGTAGTATCATGTTTGGCATCCCTTTTACTGTATGTGAGAGTCAGAAAGATGTGTTATTCCCTGGGTCCCTCCAGTGTCAGTGTATGTGCTATGTGTTGCCTCTTTGCCAAGGCCTGGGCTTACTGGGCATGCTTCCTTCCGCCTACAGGGGCAAGATCAGGTTGTTCCTCCTCCAAGTCACTCTGTGCCTGTGCAGGCCTTGGCAATGGTGGGGGCTGTGTGGCCCTGACCCGTGCTGTTCTTGCTGCAGCTGTTTCCACAGGATCATATTGTGTAGCATGGCACATACGATTTGGGTACATGTAGCTGGTGAGTACTGCAAGCCTTCACCAGATGTGTCCAGGCACTGAAAACATGACTTTAGCATCATAAACACATGCTCTACTATAATTCTTGTCTGTGCGTGTGCCTCATTATGGAGTTCTTGTTCGGGTGTGTGTGCATTTCTGATGGGTGTCATCAGCCACGGCTCCAGTGCGTATCCAGCATCCCCCACTAGGTGACTGTGTGGGATGTCCCCATTGGCAAATCTCTGGTACAGCTGCACCAGATGCCAGATGTGGGAATCATGATAGCTTCCAGGGCAGCCAGTACACACATTCATTATTATGCCCTGGGCATCGCACACGACCTGGCAGTTGATGGAGGGGAAACTCTTGCGGGTTGATGTAGACCCTACCCCACTCACTGGGTGGCTCTTTGATGCATATGTGTGTGCAGATTATAGCACCCACTACCACAGGGTATTCTGCTATTTGGTGGAACAGTTGCATATTGCTGGCCAACGCCTCACGGGTGTTGGGGAAATATACGTGCTCACCGGCATATGCTGACATGACATCCAGGAACTGGTGGAGTACCCTGGATGCTGATGCCTGTGAGATCCCCATCATATCCTCAGTTGGCCTTTGGAAGGTACCTGCAGCTAGTATTCTTAGGCCTTGGTATCCATTGGGATGGGTTCCCCTCTGTTAGTTCTGTATGTCAGGCGTGGCCGGCACAGATCAACAATTTGCTGTAGGAGGTCCCTGTCCACCCTATAGCGCTCCACTATCTCCAGCTCATGCAGCCCCTGATAGGTTACCCTGGGTCTGTACACTCTTCTCCATCTCCTCACTGTGGGTTGGTTGACAGCATTCACATCCTCACTACCCTCAGCCTCTTCCACAAGTTGTTGTATGATAGCTATTGCAGCCCCTATCATTTTGTTATTTTGTTTGTTAAAAGTTCCTCATTTGTATACACCGGTGGTGGTAGAGTATGGGAAAAAACAGAGGGGAAGGTGTTTGCATAGTTTATAGTAGTGCTCTGGGCTGGGCTGGTCTGCTGCCTGTGTAATTGGCTGATTCTGATACATTTCATCTGCCAGCTATGCTAGTTCTCCTAGATTACCTTCCTACTACTGTTTTTCTTCCCCATTGCCTTCCTGTTTAAGCCCGGGGGCGCTCCTCACAAACAGAGTGCTCAAACGTGCACATAGCTGCTATTTCCTGATTTAACTTTTTTTTCCTTTAAAACCCAGTGCATGGCATGCACACCCGCTTAGGCAATGTAAAGAGTGCTAGGCAGACTCAGACACACACCCTTGCTTAGCTGTGCTTAGCTAGGAGCAAACCTGAGCCACAGGGCTCCAATCTGCAATCTCCAATTATGATATGCATGACACACACCCCCATGATGCCAGCTAACTTCTAGGTTTGCACCAAGCTATTCCTACTCTTACACTGTTGGGACCTGACTAGCATGCTGGGGAAAACTGGGATTCACTACCATTCCCCTCATTTGCATAGGATTGCCTGCTAATGCATAGTTACATGTCTCACACTGAGCCTCCGCCCTTAGCAACCACTACTCACTGGCCATGTTGTCTTCTGACTGCCATTGACTTTCATGGTAGAATAGTGAATTTAGTTAGAATGCTTATTTTAGGTTTATTTTATTATTTTACCTCCGATCCCATTTGCACGCCACTGCCCTATGTCCTCGGCTAAAAAAAATATAAAAGTTGATTTCTTTATTTTGTAAGCTGTTTGCAATGCCAATGACCTTATACTTGGCCATTGGCATGCTTTCTGACTGATATGCAGCCTTTATTTGGAGCTGTCACGGCTCCGTTTTGGATTTTGCAAAACACCTTTCTGCAGATTACACTAGTCCTGCATGGCCGGTTTCAAGCTTCCTGGATCGCAATTTCACCTCATTTGCATGGATTTCTCCTGCAAATGTGGTGATTTGCATACAGGGGCTTAGTCCATGCAGGACTAGTGCAGGAGCACTCCTGCACACCCCTGCAGGCTGTTCCTGGATCGCACGGCAGATATATATTGCCTGCTACAGCTCCTGCACTAATTCTGCATGCATTGCAAGTCATGCAGAATCTGGGGGTAAGTGTAGGTTGATTATCTGTTGATATCACTAACAGAGTGAGAAAAGAAGAGGCCGCAGAACTGAACCCTGTAGAACTCCAGTATTGCTGTGTTTTGATTTACCGCATAAATTGGAAGGCTCTATCAGTGAGATTATTTTTAAACCATGTAATGGTGTTTTGACCAAAGTTATGCTTTCTGAGGTTTTGCAAAAAAATGTCATGTTTGACAGCTTCAAAGGCATGAGCCATGTCCACAAAGACTTCTGCTGTTATAAGGTCATCCATCATTCATGCTTCAGTAAATATTACCAGTTGCAGAAAATAGAGCAGTGGTGGTACTGAAGACATATGTCACTGAACATACTAACTGCACAAAGTTCAGGCCCTACTCAAACAGTTTCTGTTTGAACAATACAAACTCAAATGCCAGAATACCAGACATAATCACTTAATCAACATTAATCTGCACTAAGTTAATTTCCTCGCACATCACTCACTACTCTGTTAGTTTTCTGTTTCCTAAGAATATGGAGACAACTTCTCTTTCGCTTTGCTTACTGTTGACTTGCAGCCTTTACCTTTTTCAATCTCCTTGAACTCTTTGTCTTTACCATTACTATTTGTTTTAGGTTTATAGGTTAATAGGCAAGTACTAGGTTAGCTGACCTTGGGGCCATTATAACCTAGCCAGTTTCCCTTTCTGTGCACAAAATAACCTATCAAATGTGGTTATGCATTGGCCTTACCCATCCCATGGTTGATAATTATATATTTTCTTAATGAGAATAACTGGGATCATACTAGAAATAATCAGAGGGGACCCATGCATGGGAAAATCATTTAGAAGTTGCCTCTGTCCATTAGTAGTACAGGAGCCAGTCCTGGGTTAAGTTTTCTGTTTTTCATTCATAAATCAAGCTTGCTCTTGAATATGGACAGGGATGAACTTTGTTTTATGTGGATGGGGAGTCACAGCAGTGGTATCATCTGCTAGATATACCTGTCCCTCAAAACCTTTTTTGTTGATGCTGCAGAAGATGTTTAGATCCCTAAACTGAGTATTTCTGAAGTGATTTGGCTTGCTGATGTGGAGTAAATTTGTCAGTAGTGGGTTGGAGGATACCTTATATGCCAGACACAGGCCACCACTTAGAACTCTGTAGGATACAGAGTATAGTGACAGGGTTTTGATTCAGTCCATGTTGGACATGTTGTTTACACCTTGTATCCTTTTAGAAAGATACATCTCTGTGCATTCCAGTTGTTGCATATGTCTGGGAAGATACATGCCAAACCAGGTGTTATGACCCTCCACTGGACCAGTAATCAAGAAGCCTCAATCCTCACCATTGGCAACAGTGGGGGGCATTCACTCAGAGGATAACAGGTACACACACAGTATTTCCAGATGCAGCTCTCTGCATCAAAGGCAATTTCACTTAAGAGCAGACAGAGACCACAGTCAGTCCAGGGCTGGTTTCTCACTCTTCTACAGATCCCCAATAAGACTACAACAGGGACAGATATAGAGTTGAGATCTCAGCTGAGTAATCAAGCCAAGACTTCCATCACCATCTCTGTCTAACCAGTGTGCTTCATGTCCCTACCCAAGTAGCTGACACACACACACACCCTTTGAGGTTTGATTTATACACACACACACACACACACACACACACACACACACACACACACACACACACACACACACACACACACACGCACCTGCAAAGGCTGACACAGTTTTACTAGCTATTCCCCCTTCTTCCCAGACTATAAGCTAGTTTTTACAGACACCAATCACTTCTTATCAGCTACTACCCTTAACAAAGGGTGTCCAATCCTATTGTGTAATATTAATATTAATACAAATGGTAGTTTGACCAAGAGCAAGGCTATTAGGAGTGACCCACAGTGTCACCAAATAAATATGCAAGTATTCTCAAAACTTAAATATCTCTACACAGATAAGCCACAATGAAATGTTTAAATATATTTAATAAGAAATAATAAAAGAATAACACAATACTAAATATATATATACACACATATATATATATATATATATATATATATATATATGTATATATATATATATTCACAGTGACATCAGAGTTCAAAACCACAGGAAATACTTAAAATAACGTTGCAGTACAGGCTCACGCAGATAAAGAAAAACATCTAAACTAAGCTTTACTATATTCCTGACTGAATGTAAGAGAATGATAGTGTTCCCTAGAAGCTTACTTCATTAGAGCAAGGCAGACATGGTGAGTGGGTTTTGTTGTCAGGTCCAAGACATTAAGCAGAATGCTCTGTCTCACTAAGAGACTTCTCAAATTAATATCTACAATATTACTGCTGAGATAGCTTGCAGAATGACATCATTTCTGGTCATCTGACTTCTAGCTCCCAGGCCAAAACCCCCACTGTTAGAAGCTGACAGCATTTAGCATCTTCCTGTAAAAATATACAGACAATGGCTTTGCCACAGATCTTTGGCAGATGCTGGAACTCATCAAATAATTGCATTCCTCCATGCTTCAAAAATAGCAATTAGTTCACTCCAAGGACAATACAGAAATCTCCTTAGTACAGACTGTGTGTCTCTAGCTGCACTGAAAACTTGAGAGATAGCCTTTTAATACATAGCATATAATGTAATTTAATTTCAACTACTTTTTCTAAAGTTTTCTGGACTGAAGTTAACCCTCCAGTTTCTTCTGCTGATATATACATTTAAACAGTTAGAATAGTACATGTACATTTCTGTTCTCTTCCAGTAGGCCACACTATGGATGCATTTTACACACAAGCACTTTACAAAATACCTTTTCAACATACACGTCTGTACAAGCAGTTTGATATACACATGACATACAGTTGTAATACATTTGTAACACAAACATCTTATATAAATCATTATGATATTCACTAATGACACATAATTATTTACAAAATTCCAGCTAGCTGTGCTGGAAGTATGTCCTGTAGTCACACTTCTTCCCCCTTCGAAGACTCAAGCTAGTTTTTCAACTGACTCTTGAGAAATGTTGATTGAGGGGGATGAGCCTATCTGGGAATACATTACACCATTCCCTATCTTTAGATTCCAGCTGCCTTGGCATTGCTGACCCCAGTATAGTGTTGCACTGTCATATCATATGCCTGAAACCCTAAGCTCCACCATAGTAACTTGGGCTTTTGCTGGCTGCATCCCTGTAGCCATAGATCCCTTTCACACTCCTCCTGCCTCCTACTACAAATACTTAGTACCAGGGCCTTCCTGTAATGGTACGGTTTCATCATGTTAACATGGTGCAATTTGTGCCCCTGCCTCCTGCCTAGCAGTTCTACCATTTAGTTAACATCACTGACCTTCTTTACCACTTTGAAGGGTCCCTCCCAAGCAGCTTGTTGTGTCTGACAGGAATGAGAACCATAACATGCTGTCCCACAGCATACTCTCTAGCTCAAGCATTCCTGTCATACCAGACCTTTTTCTGTTGTTGGTTTTCTGCCAGGTTCTCCTGGGCCAAGCCCATGAGTTCCTCTGAGTCTTGTCCTGAGTTTTAGGACATATGCCACAACAGATTTCTTGTGTGATTCACACTTATCCTGCCACTCATTGCTCATCAAATCTAGAGGTCCCCCCTACGCTAAGCCCATACAGCAACTCAAAGGGTGAAAAACCTGTGGAATCCTGGGGCACCTCTCTGTAAGCAAACAACAGATAGGGCAGATATTTTTCCCACTCCCTCTTAAACTGGTCTGCAAATGCCCATAATATGGTCTTTAGTGTAGAGTATAACCTCTCCACAAAACCATTAGTCTGGGGGTGATCTTTAGGTACTTCACCCCACAGCATTCCACAGACAAGCCAGCAGATTTGACATGAAATCGATACCTCTGCCAGTCAGCATTTCTTTTGGGAAACCTACCTTGTTGAAAATATCTAACAAAGCATTTGACACCTTTTCTGCCTCTATGGAGGACAGAGCCACAACCTCAGATTATCTGGTAGCATAATTTACTACCACTAGGATATACTTCTTCCCTGTGGAACTTGGGGTGCTCAGAGGCCCCACAATATCCATAGCCACCCTTTGAAATGGCTCGTCAATCACAGATAAAGGGATAAAAGGAGCTTTGACCTTGTCTCCTATCTTGCTTACTTGTTGGCACTCCTCAAAGTTCCTGCAGTACTCTGTTACATTCCTAGAAATCCCAGGCCAATAAAAGTTCTGTATAATATGTCTCTTTGTATTCTTTATGTCCATATGACCTTCAAAGGGAATGTCATGGGCTGTTGCTAGATGTGCCAGACAGTAGGCTCTGGTCACTGCTAACTGCTGTATTCTCTCACCTTCTAGCCCTCCCTCAGGGGTCCACTCTGTATACAGTATCTCTTTGTCCCAGTATACATATTCCCCTTTTCTTTGAACATCAGGTGCCTTCCTGGCTAGCCCCTCAAGTCTTGCAATGTAGGGTCTGAGAGCTGAGCCTATCTCAACTCTCTCTTTATCACTCTTCCCAGCTCCCCTTCCTCAGGAAGTCTGGTATCCTCTGACAGCAGTGCCTCACTTTCAGCTGGAGTACTACTACTCACCTCTGCTCTTGCAGTCACTCTGTCCAAGGAAACATCAGTGCCCACCAGCAGCTGTGGCTCAACTTCAGTCTCATTGCTACAGGGTAGCCCTCTCCCTGAAGTAGCACCTCACCAGTCCTGGCTTCAAGTGTGCTGTTTGTCTGGGTCACCCCCAGGCTACCAGAGTCACATGCCTGTTTCCAAGCCTGACTGCATGTAACTCATGCACACTAGCTACTGCATTATCAAAGTCATTCCCTGTCAGGATATCTGCAGGGATATACTCTAACACACCTACTTGCTTGCTTTCTTTTTCACCCTCCCAGTCAAGGTGAACTCTAGCCAAAAGTATTTGGAATGGGGTCCCTTCTAAAGCTCTGACTGGAGTAGACTGCCTAAGCAAGTAGTGCTCCTCTTTAACCATTGCAGGCTTCACAATGGTCAGGTCAGAGGATGTGTCTCTCTTAGCGGCAGCCTGTTTTCCATCTACTAAGATAGGATATAAACTATTGTGGTAGTTTGTTACCCTTGTTGTCTCCAGACCACTTACCACTGGCATTCTGTCATTCCCACTTGCTAGCTTCCCCAGCTTTTGTTCCCCACCTTGCCTCTGTGGATATCTATATGCTACATGGCCACACTGGTTACACTTAAAACATTTAATCTTTGATTCTGGTCATGTACCTGAACTAGTGGCTGCCCCTACTACTGGAGAATTTGGTTGGGGTGGTATAGGCTGCTCAACATGGGTTCCCTTAGAAGCATGTTCAACACTGGGTGTTCCTTTCCTGTGCAATGATGCCCTGCTTGATAGGTATAGGTCTCCCTTTTCACCAAGTCATCTGCGGTGTTGCATTCTCTATCTGCCAACCAGATTCTCATGTCCTCAGGCAAAGTGCTAAGGGCTTGTTCCTTTACCAAAAGGTCTGCCAGCCCTTCAAAAGTGGTAACCTGACAGCCATGCATCCACCTATGAAAATAAGTGCTTAACTCAGCAACATAATCACACACACACACTTTCATCTGCCTTGTGTCTATGCTCATGAAACCTCTTTCTGTAAGCTTCAGGTGTTAACATACAACACTCTAATAAACAATGTTTAACTGTATTAAATGTAAGCAATCAGTATCAGACAATTTAGAAATAGCAGTTATAGCTTTACCATAGAGTAAGGGGATCAGGAACCTTACCCAGAGCCCTTGGTCAACACTATACTGTTTACAAACCCTTTCAAACATATGAATAAAACTATCAATGTTATCACCTTCTATAAATTATGGAAGAAATTTACTGACCTTTATTACCTCTGGGGTTTGGTTATTCCCTTCCATATTACCTCCATGACCCAAGTGAAGAGTCAGCATCTCCTTTTCATGTTGCTTCTGCTTTTCATTTTCTTCAGCTTCCAAACATCTAGGTCTCTCTGCTGATTCTCATTCCAAATGATTCAGTCCCTCTTCTGATTCTGTTTCAACCTTTGAATGCCACAGTCTCTCTGCTGAGTCTAGTTCTAAATGCTTGGACTCCAGTTCAAGTCTGTTTAACATCAGATGGATTTTTAAGTCCTCTGAGGCAAAGTCGAACTGTCCAGTTTCTGAGAGTTGTACATCCCAAAGGCCAGTCTGGTTGTCCTCCTGTTTGCTGGTCTGTGATGCAGCTGTGGTTAAGGCTGCAATAATTTCTCCTTTAGTCAGGTTGGCATGCCCCAGTCCTTTGGCTTGGCACATATCAGCCAACTGATTCCTTATCAGCTCACCATAATCCTCTGCTGACATCCTTGACTGCTCTCCCCGACTAACTAAGCTAACAAAAAATTAATAAAACTGTTGTGATATGAAACTCTGAATGTCTACTGTATGGTTGCTTGAAATTATAAACACTTTCTTTAGTGAACACTGTTTGCAGGCTACAGGAGTTTAATATCCACACCACTGAATCCCAATATGTGATGTGGAGATCTCACCACTAATCATCAAATGTGATGTGGATATCCCACCACTGCCCCCCAAATGTTACGATCCACCAATGGACTAGTAATCAAGGAGTCTCAGTCCTCACCACTGGCAACAGCAGGGGATGTTCAATGAGAGGATAACAGGTAGACACACAGTATTTCCAGATGCGGCTCTCTGCACCAAGTGCAATTTCCCTTATGAGCAAACAGAGACTACAGTCAAACCAGGGATGGTTTCTCACTCTTTCTGCAGATCCCCAGTAAGAATCCCCACTGGCATAGCTATAGAATTGAGATCTCAGCTGACTGACCAAGCCAAAACTTCCAGCACCCTTTATGTCCACCCAGTGTTTCTTATCCCTGCCCAAGTAGCTGACACACACACACACACACACACACACACACACACACACACACACACACACACACACACACACACACACACACACACACGCACGCACGCACACACACACACACACACACACACACACACACACACACACACACACACACACTTTGAGGTTTGATTTACATACACACACACACACACACACACACACACACACACACACACACACACACACACACACACACACACACACACACACACACACACACACACACACACACACACACACACACACACACCTGGGAAATGCTGGCACAGGTTCACTAGCTATGCCCCCTTATGCCCAGACTATAAAGTAGTTTTCACTGTCACCAGTCACTCCTTATTAGGTACTTTAGGGCCCTTAACAAAGGGTGTCCAAACCTACTGTGTAATATTAATATTAATGCAAATGGTAGTTTAACCAAGAGCAAGGCTATTAGGAGTGGCCCACAGTGTCACCAAATAAATATGCAAGTACTTTAAAAACTTAAATATCTCTACACAGATCAGCCACAATGAAAGCTTTAAATATATTTAATAATAAAGACAATACTAAATAAACATATATATATTCACAGTGACATCAGAGTTCAAAACCACAAGACATATTTAAAATAACATTATTGTACAGGCTCACACAAATAAAAAAAAGCATCTAAACTAAGCTTTACTTTATTCCTGACTGAACCTAAGAGAATTATACTGTTCCTCAGAAACTTACTTCATTGAAGCAAGGCAGACGTGATGAGTGGATCTTATTGTTTTCAAGTCGAAGACATAATGCAGAATGCTCTGTCTCACAAAGAGAGTTCTTAAATTAATATATAAAATATTACTGCTGCAATAGCTTGCAGAATGACAACATTTCTGTTCATCTGACTTCTAGTTCCCAGGCCAAACCCCCCATCACTAGATGCTGACAGCATTTAACATCTACCTGTAAAAATATACAGACAAAATATTTTCTTCAGATCTTTGGCAGATGCTGGAAGTCATCAAACAATTGCATTCCTTCATGCTTCAGAAGTAGTAGTTAGTTCACTCCACGGACAAAACAGAAAACTCCTCAGTACATACTTTGTGTCTCTAGCTGCATTGAAAACTTGAGAGATAGCCTTTTTATTGCGTAGTATATAAAGTTATTTAATTTCAGCTATTTTTTCTAAAGTTTGCTGGACTGAGGTTAATCCTTCAGTTTCCTCTGTTGACATATACATTTAAACAGTTACAATAGTGCATGTACATTTCTGTTCTCTTCCAGCAGGGCAAATTGTGGATACAGTTTAAGTACAAGCACTTTACAAAATACCTTTTCAACACACGTCTGTGCACACAGTTTGATATACACATGACATACAATTCTAATACATTGTAACACAAGCAACTTGTATAAATCATTTTGATATTCACCAATGACATATAATTATTTATAAAATTACAGCCAGCTGCGCTGGCAGTATCTCCTTTCATCACAGCAGGCATAATATTCAATGACTGGCCAAATGAGGGCTGAGTAATGGGAGACAGTGAAATCCATAGATCTAGACACAATCCCTTTGTTTATAAGCTGTGCAATATAGGACTTTCATACAATGCATGTCGGTCAAAGGTTAGCTCAATGTCCACATAAGTTCCCAAATCCCAAACAACTGGGTCAAGTCTTAGGGTCATATTTTCATTGTGTAGTTTCTGTGGTAGATTATTTCCCAGATGAAACAGTAATACTTTTTTTGTCATTTAGTTTCATTCCATGATTTTGGCACCAGTTATTTATTTTAGAGAAACCTTCCTGCAGGATGGATAAGTCATTTGAGGATTCCTTGACTACTTCTAGCTTGCTGTCATCTGCAAATGCAGTCAGCCAGAGCCCTTTGATATGGGCTTTTACTTCAGAAAAACATTTCATACTTTGTCCTTTGAATACCTTATGTTACCCTCTACAATTTCCAAGACTAAACCTTTCACTCCTTTCTTGCTACTCCTCTGATTTCAGTTTTCCACTTGCAAAATGTACACTTCAACATTGTAGAAAGTTTTTATATAGTATCTCTCATTTTTTGTGACTACTTTGTATTACCTTTGTGTTCTACCTTTGGTTTTAAGTGTTAGATTTTTGTTGTAACCCAGGTTGTTCCTGCAAATTGCTGTGCTGTGATCAGGGCTGTACCCCAATTGCCAAAATGTAAATAAATAAATAAATTAAAAAACTAAATAAATACATATTTACAATTTCTATTGCTAAATTATACAACAGAAGGGAGTGAGGATAGCTTTGTCTTGTTCCCTAATCAACTGAAATTGTTAAAAGTACCACACATGACAGAGCACTTAAGCCAATAACTTATAGTTCAACATTTTGCAATAATACATTAGTTACCCGCATTGTACATTAATTCTGAAACTCTGTTAGGTTTTCCACATAAAATTCCAGTTTAGGGAACCAAGGGCTTTATCATAACCCCCCCCCCCCGCCAACAAGAAAACAGTGAATTTTATTACATGATAGAAAAGGTATACATATCCACAGTACCTTGCCATCTTTTAACAAAACCCTAATGAATTAAACCTACCAAATGTAGAAACACCCTTTCTAACTGACCAGCTTGAACCCTTACTAAAATTATAGTATCTGACTGCAGTAATGAAAGTAGCCAGTAATCATCTCTGTAAAAGAAGTCACATCCATCATTTGAAAAGATAAATACTGAGGCAAGATGCATTGATTAAAGTAAAAATACAGGCCCCGATCTTTGTTTTTTTTTTTTTTTTTTTGTTAAGCAGGAAATTTGGTTCTAACTTTTTCTTTTAAAATAATGTTGCATAACCAAACACTCCAGCTAACACCAAGCCCTAGGGAGCTGCCTAAGTTGCCTTGGAATGGATCACACCCTGCCCCATATTGTTTACTGTCCTTGTTACTAGTGATTACTTTTGCTACTACTGACTACAGTAAGTACTGAGCATGGCAGGTTCAGTGTCACCCTCAAGTTCCTGTGCTAATTCCAGGACTATCAGATTGTTTACTTATTTTATTATTTTCAGATTTTATTAACCAGGTTAGCCCTGTTTAATGAAACCTCATTTTCAGAGAGGACAGGAAAGCCACAATGATGCATTAAGATTACAGCTGTCTTACTAAAAGTTGTAGATAAAGCAGGCATTTAAAATAAAAACGACATTTCAGAGACAATTATAGGCAAAATATGTCATTAAGAAGTATGTATTCGTACACGCCACATCATAGAACACTAGGATGGAAAATAGCATAAAATACATGCATATATAGAATAATCTTTGTAATGATGGAAAGAGGAGGAAAAATGTTATGAGGAAGAATAAAGTAGAATATAAAACATAAGCTGATCTAAGGAGGGCATCAGAGACTTATCTTCCATAGTTGTTATTAAGCACTTTCATAAAGGATACAGTGATTAGAATGTTGTTAGTAAACATTTTCATAAAGGATACAGTGGTTAGAAGGTTGAAGAAAACTACACAATTATATCTTTGCTTTATGTATGTGTAATAGGAATGTTTTGTGGTATCCTAGGAGAGAAGTGAGCTGAGAGCTGAACATTTTTTTTTTATTTTATTTTATTTTATTGTACATTTGTTGATCGGGATAATCCAACTGGAACAGGTCCATTTTCAGTGGTGGCCAGGGGAGAAAGCTCCACAGTTACTTAAAGTGTATAAGACAAAGATGATAACAGCTAACATATTACAATTATATAAGACAGAGCAAAAAAAAAAAAAAAAAAAAATTTTGCAAGGTTAGACATTCAATTCAAGTTACTTATTACAAGTGTATAAGACAAAGATGATAACAGCTAACATATTAGAAGTATATAAGACAGTGCACAAAAAAAAATAAAAAAAAAATATTTTACAAGGTTAGACATTCAATTCAACACTTTCCAAAACTAAACTTTGGGTCAATAACAGAGAATAGAGAGGTGGTGCAAGTAGATAACAGGTGGTTAGTTATGTGATACATGGACAGATCCCAGTTTTTGTAAGATGTGCTTTGAGTAGTGTTTTGAACTGAGTGTTAGTAGTAGTTTTAACTATGCTGGAAGGGAGAGTATTCCAGTATTTGGCTATTTTGTGGGAGTATAGAGCTTTGCCGGCAGTATTGTTGGCTATGGTGATATTTAGGAGAGGTTTACTAGAAGATCAAAGAGGTTGAGGGGAAGAATAGCAGGTTAGTAATTGTTTTAGTGATGGAGTCTTATTTGGGTAGTTGAGGATATTAGAAGCACAAGTAAGGTGTCGGTAGGTAAGTAATTGTGGGAATTCAAGCCATCGAAGGTCAGTTAGTACGTGGCAATGATGGCTTCTGAAAGATGAATTGTTGGCAAATTTAGCAATTTTGTTGTAACAGCTCTCGATTTTGCCAGGTCTGTTTTTCTAATATGGGTTAGTATTGGTGCAGCATACAATAGTGTGGATAAGAGATGGGTTTGGGCTAGGGTGATTCTTGCTTTATCAGTGAGAAAATTTTTGTGTCTATGAATAGTACCCATTTTTTGTGAACCTTCTGTATAGTCTGAGCTATCAAAGAACAGATTTTTATCTATTTCTATTCCTAAGAGTTTTGTGTGTGTAGCAGGAGAGATGACTGTGCCATTTTGAGATGTAATTGAGAAGGTTAGGGGAGTGGATTTGGATTTATTGGGGGTGAACAAGAGAAGTTTTGTTTTATTAGGGTTGAGAATCAGTTGGATGTCAGTGATCCAATCTTCTATCCAAGAGAGGTTGGAACATAGGTTGACATAAAGCAGTTTCCATTCAAATGTGAGATGAAAGAGTTCTGTTTTGCAAGTGAAGGACATCTCTTGTAGTTTCTAAGAGATACTGCAGGTGTAAGGGGTGCTTGTCAGTTGCATACCTCTCAACCACTTAGTGCAAGAAATCTGGACAAAGCCCAATACTCTGAGGGAGCAAAGGCCCAAAAATAGTGAAATACTTTAAATATTTCTCTCATAAACTTAGAAAGTTGCTAGGGTAACGGGGTTTATTTTAACGGACATTTTCTGAAGGATTTGAAGTCTGAAACTCAAATGTATATACACACTTCAGTTCTCAGATCATCCCAGTGATTTGCTAGAAGAACACAAATTTTATGAGGAACAAACCACAAATATGAGCCCAAGATATAGACAGTTGAGAGATATGATTTGTGCTGTGGATTGTGTTGTTTTGTAGTGTGCTGATGTTTTTAAGATGAGTACTCTTGTTGAGGTGGACTGTAAATGTTGCATCTGTACTTTTGCATTAGTAAGGTGCTGGTCAGTATAAGTCTTGTTGATGGAGACAGAGACTGACTCAGTATGCGTCCATAATTTCATGTTTATGTTTCTTACTGTGTTGTCTGCATGAGCATTAAAAGTTAGTTTACTGTCAACATTTATGTCTGTTTTGTTAATTTTTTAGTGTCTGGATTGGGGTTTAATTGTTCATCTTACATAAAATCATAGCTTATTTTTTCTTCATTAAGTTTAAGTTTGCATCCATGCAAGCAGCCTAGGATGATGCAAATAAATTGTAGTAACTATGAAGCAGCTATGACTGCATTTTTCAGACTGCGTAGAACTTTTGAGTCATGTGTACTGTAAGAATTTCATGACATTTGTATGATACTGCAAGTCATTAGTGAAAATAGAAAAAAGTCCAATTATAGATCACTGATGTACTCCTAGGCTTGAGGTGAATTTCTCCAAGTAGCAGCTTTGCCAGACTATAGATTGGGGCCTATGCCATAAAGCTATTTCATTACATCTGATACGTTTGTGTTTGTGCGAGTATTATAAATTTACTAGATCAAATGTGTTTGACAAATCAAAGAAAGGGACTGCAGTGGTAAGACCATTGTCATACTAGGTGACAATATGACTTATTTCTAATCTGGCTGTCCGGACACTATGCTTAGGGTGAAATCCATGCTGTGTATTTGTGAATTTATTGAAGGTATGTAAATATTCTGTCATTTGAGTATGTGCTACTACCAACTTCTGGCAAATGGATAAATAATACAGTATATGTGTATATATATATATATATATATATATATATATATATATATATATATATATATATATATATATATATATATATATGTATATATATATATATGTGTGTTTTTATATATATATATATATATATATATATATATATATATATATATATATATATATATATATATATATATATATATACATTTTATATATCTATTATATAATCTGTATATATATATATATATATATATATATATATATATATATATATATATATATATATATACATATACATATATATATATATGTATGTATATATATATATATATATATATATATATATATATATATATATATATATATATATATATATATATATATATATATATACA
Source organism: Protopterus annectens (assembly GCF_019279795.1). Taxonomy (NCBI): domain Eukaryota; kingdom Metazoa; phylum Chordata; order Ceratodontiformes; family Protopteridae; genus Protopterus; species Protopterus annectens. Next base: position 1,296,614,390 of record NC_056744.1, on the reverse strand, counting down.
TATATATATATATATATATATATATATATATATGTATATATATATATATATGTGTGTATATATATATATATATATATATATATATATATATATATATATATATATGTATAGTTTTCTTTTTTGTTCATGTCTCAGGATTCCCACTCCTCTTTTCTTGATGTACTGGAAAATATTAGGGTTCAACCTAACACTCTAATAATGGGCGACTTCAACTACCCCACCATTAACTGGGAAAACTGCTCATGTACCAACTCTTTAGCGCAAAGCTTTCTGGAATTCATGAACTCCAATGCCCTAGATCACCTTATCCACACCCCCACCAGGGGCAACAATATCCTAGACCTAGTCATTACCAACGTGCGTGACCGATGTTCCACACCTGGAGTCAACATCTCGTTGGTCCGATCCGACCATAAGCTAATCATCCTTGATATCCACATCCCACCCCCACCCCCACCCCCCATTAAGGAAACTACAGTAAAAAAATTCTCCAAAGCCAACTTCATGCTTCTTAAGACAGAAGTAGTGAACTTCATGACACCCATGCAGATGGACAATACAGTTACAACTGCTGAATCCTACACAAATGCACTACATAAGCACTTACATGAGTGCATGGATTGTGCTATCCCAAACAGAACCAAGACGCTATCCTCCAAAAAAAGGAAGCCAATCTGGTGGTCCCCTGCCATAAACAAACTGTACAACAGAAGGAAGAAACTGTTGCAAAAGAGAGTAAAATACCATGAGTGGAGGAGCTCCCTGGTCAGCCTCATTAAGAAGCTGAGATCCCTTATAAGATCCTACAAAGCTAGCTACAAAAATAAAATCGCCACTAATTCCAAGGACAACCACAAAGCATTCTATAGCTATGTCAAGAATCTCAATGGCAACACCCAGATCTCCTCTGAGTTACAGCACAAAGGCACGAAAATTACAGAACCAACTGATATTGCAAACATCCTGGCAGATAGGTTCAGTGCTAACGTTACCCCCCCCCACCCCTAAAGGGCCCATATCTATACAGGTAGAATGCAGAGTCCCTGTAATCACAACTATGCAGGTGAAAGCTGCACTCTCTAAAGCCAAAAGCACAGCATCCATGGGACTGGACAACATCCCAGGCTGCGTTTTACACGAACTTCAGAATGAACTGGCTGCTCACTTAAGCACCATGTTCAATAATAGCCTCGCATCAGGCTTTGTGCCCACTGAATGGCGCACAGCAACAGTTATCCCACTCCACAAAGGGGGAGCCACCACTGATCACGGGAACTATAGACCTATTAGACTGACGAGCCTGGTCTGCAAGGCCATGGAACGTATCATCATGGAACTCATAAACAAAGACATTGGTAACCTCCAAACTCTGGATCCCACCCAGTTCGGGTTTGTGAAAGGCAGATCATGCCTCCTGAACCTGATCAACTTCTTTCAAGCAGTCACCAAAGCCGTAGATGAGGGTAAGGTGGTTCACACAGCCTATCTTGACCTCGCCAAGGCTTTTGACACCATCCCCCATTCTGGAATTATAGCTAAACTCAATAAACTAGGCATAAATCCCTATGTCACAAGATGGGTTGCCAACTGGTTCACTGACAGAACCCACACTGTAAAAGGTGCAGACTCCAAATCTGACCTCAAACCAGTGACAAGTGGAGTACCACAGGGTTCCGTCCTGGAACCACTCCTGTTTGGTATCTACTTCTCTGAAGTACAGGCTAACACAGAAGGCCTCTGGCTAATGAAGTTCGCAGATGACTGCAAACTAGGAGCCATAGTCAAGTCCCCAAATTATGTGAACATCCTACAGAAGGGCCTCTCTGAGACAGAAGCCTGGTGTCAGAGCCATGGCCTCAAGCTCAATGCCAAAAAGTGCAGTGTCATCCCCATTGGTAAAAACTCTGTACCCATGAATTACCACATAGGCAGCAATCTGCTTAACACTGAATGCATGATAAGAGACCTTGGGACCCAGGTGGACAGTAGTCTCTCCTTTGATAGTCACATCACCACAGTAGTCAGGAAGTCCTACGTGGCACACCTCATCATAAAAGGGTTCTCATCCAGGAAAAAAGAGGTCATCCTTCCCCTCTACTCTAGACTCATTACACCCATTATAGAGTACAACGCCCCTTTTGGAATGTACATCACAAGACATCTGCAGCAGCTGGAAAGGCCACAGAAGTACCTCACAAAGAGGATTACTGGACTCAAACAAATGCCCTACGCTGACTGTCTCAAAAAACTCCAGCTTTACTCCGTAGCATATCGCCTAATCTGAGGTGATCACTTCCTAACATATAAAGCATTGTCAAACCCAGAGCTGTTGGACATGCTACACCTAAATAAATCCCAATCCCTCCGAGCTACACGCTATAGGGATCTAAACCTTGTCACCACAATAAACAGGACATGCTGGAGGGATAGATTCCTATCCTAGAGACTTCCCATACTCTGGAACAGGCTACCCATCTATGTCAAGCAAAGTTCTTCATTAGCACACTTCAAGAAAAATTTTGATAAGTGGATGGGAAATAGGGAATACACCCCAGGGATCACTTCTGTGTCTCTGCTTGACAGTGGCACAGGAAAATAACTTTCTTGGGTGGCATAAGCCAGGGAACCTTGTTGGCTAGGCTTACGTAGGCCCTTGGGCCGATAGCCTAGTACCTACCTATGAACCTATATGGTAGTGATATCTCCAGTACAGAGTAGAAATAATATTAATATTATTAGGTGATGTAGTTTTCATCTAGGGTGATGTATATAAAGAAAATATTGGCAAAAGGCTTTTTAAAATTGTTGGATGGCTTTTAAAGTAACAATTATTTGCACTTATTTTGAAATTAACTTTTGATTCCTGAAGGCTATAATTGTTTATGAGCTGACTGGGTTATTGGATCTGTGGGTAAGTAGAAGGAATAATATTGTTTGCAAAGAGTTTAAGTTAATATTGGGACATAGAGAATTAGTTTGGGTTTCACAGTAGCAAGTATAATTAGTAAGTTTGTCTAGAGACAGGCTACTTGGAGGATGTAGGTAAATGTGGTTATCGGTGATTGACATTAACAGATTATATGTGTATCTGGAATAGGGAAAGGTTAAACAGTAGTAATAATTAGTTGGAAGAAAGGTAATTTATTTTGTTTAGTGGACATAGAGGCTTAATATTGGAAATTACTGTTTTTTTTTGTTGGTATTGGTTTATACTTCTAGATAGTATTTAAGTTTTTATGTATTGGCGTTTTAATTTATAAGGGTTTGCTAATTACGCATATTGTTGGATTAATAATGACAACAATATTATATTAATGAAACAAATGCTGTTGTTATACATTTGGGAATAGTGTTTCTTATAAATGATTTGTATTAAACTATGTGGAACTTAGATATGCATCTTTAAGTGATAGGGATTACTGAGTAATTGTGTAAGTGGTCCCACCTGTGTAAGTCTAGTCTGATATGAACATATCTGGCTGAAACGGATGGAAGAAGTATGAAATGGGCCACATACCCAATATCAGTGGGAATCTATTGATCTGTACTGAAGGAGCTCATAGCTAAATAGTTAAGCTTATGAATGGAAAAATATCAGAAATTAACAAAAACTCTAAAAATAGAACAATGTCTTCTTGCAAAAGTAGGACCATATCTATGGATTGGTCAATAGAGAAACAGTTAAAAAGAAACAACAGCCAGTAGTCAGAGGGAACTCTCAGATAAGGAGAACCATTGAGAGACAGGCACCAGAGTAGACACAGTTCAACTGTGTTTTGCTTATCTCCAAAAGCATAGTCATGCCTCTCCAGCACGTAGCAAGAAATCTGGGCAAAGCCTAAGAAAAGGGGGGGATAAAGGCCAAAAAATAGGGTCAAGATTTAGATATACTGTAATGTTTTTTGAATGTAAGTTATATTTTTTAATATGAAACTTTATTTGTAATCTTGGAGCCCTTCCCCTCCGGTCTCCGCTGAAAATGTAATTATTCTGGAGGGTGAATCTGATTTTTTAAAATATTAACTTCTTTGTAATCTGGAGCTTTTCTCCTTGGGCCTCCACTGAAAATGGGCTACTGGCCCAGTTGGACCAACCCGGTTAACAAATGTCAATAAATAAATAAATAAATAAAATAAATAAATATTACTCTTATACACTTAGTAAGTTGCTAGAAGAAGAGGATTTATGTTAGCATGCATTTTCTGAAGGATATGATGTCTGCAACTCAAATATATGTCATTATTTATTGAATTCAGTCTTCAGTGATTTGCCAGAAAAAACACAAATTTTATGATGAACCAACCAAAACATGATGCAAAAGTCTGTACATTCTGTGGAAATCTGGACAGTTCATAGGTATATGCAGAGTAAATAGATCAACAGATTATATATTCTTTTTCATTATTCATAGGTTAGTACTAGGCTAACTGCCCTTGCGAGCCATTTTAAGCCTAGTCAATTATCTAATATATATTGCACTATATTGCACTACATTGCAAGGTGAATAAAAATAGGCAGTACCAGGTTGGTCTGGGGAAAGGTAGCCTAGAAGTTACAGCAGTAATCATTAGAGGCAGTATTATATCTGTGATCTGGGTGGTCTAGTTGTAATAGGAAGAGAAAAAGTAAGACGAGATGTGAAGAGGCAGTGCTAGTATTTAATATCTCTAGAACCCTTATAGAATGTAACACCCATCCAGAGAACATATAGCAGATGGTGGTGTACTCCAACCTTTTCTGAAACCAAGGTAGGTTTGCTACAGTTCTTACAGAAAATGGCATAATTACTGTCTTTCCTTAATGCCATTGCCACAAAATGCATGATTATGGCAAATGTCTTTACCTGTTTCATATTGCTGAGAAGAAATTCTTCCTCAGTCATTTGCTACCAAGAGTGATGCTCACTTATAACCTCTGACAACCCATGAGATGAGATATGACTGACCATTGAGCTTCTTCTAGTCCTTATTGACTAATTCAAGTGTCCATTCTAGGAAGCCAGTAGGCCACCTACTTTCCCCCTCCAGATATATGTCTGTCCTTTAAATTTTACAGGAATTTTTGAACCCAAGGGTTTGTATGGGCAATTGTGCCATCTGTGTAATATACTTAATTTTGTAGACTCCAGTGAAACATGTTTATGTCTTGTTACGCATCTCACTCCTTTCCTGTACCAGAAAAGTGTTCCACTTTTACAGACCCTCATCATTTGTTTCTGGAGGAGAACTGATACAATACTGGCTGAACATTCTGCAAACTGCCTGTACTTTGGTGCTTGCATATGCTTTCTTTTGCACAATCAGAATGATAAAGGAGAGTGCCTTCTGTTAGTAATGTCTATCCTTTATGTATATGCATATGAGTATACACATAGTCTGACAATCAAGAAAAGAAGTATAAGAAGTGACATTTACTCTTCGAGAATTTTTAAAAAATTCAATAACTATGGTCACACAAAGTATATAAACATATTAATAACATATTTCCTGTAGTGGTGAAATCCATTTAGATATGCTCACATATGAATACTATATTCCCTGTAGCATTAAAATCCATATATTAAAAACATTTGACATTGTATTTCCTTTTAAAGGAAAATAACTTGCATTCATTATCTACAAAATAAACTATACTAGGTGTGTCATATATACCATAATCATTATATATGGCATGTTAATGGAATTTTTCAAACAATTCACTTTTATATTTTATATATATTCACCATCTCTGACAACCATTTGAATAAGTGATCATATCTTTTTTTCCCATTAAATCTTCTTCATTGATCTTTTCCATTAACAACACACAAGCACATATAAATTATCATGGAAGGACCCATATCTTATAGGTTCATAGGTCCATAGGTAGGTACTAGGCTATCTGCCCAAGGGCATTTATAAGCCTAGCCAGAGTGTGTTGGCTTTCGCCACCCCACTGACTAATTAACTGATCCTGTGTCAAGCAGAGCCAATGAAGTGATCCCAGGGGTGTATTTTCTGTTACCCATCCACTCGTCAAGGTTTTTCTTGAAGAGCGTTAGTGAGGGGCTCTGCCTGATGTAATTTGAAATTTTGTTTCAAAGCATGGGGAGTCTCTATGACAGGAATCTATCCCTCCAGCATGTTCTATTTATTGTTGTGGCGAGGTTTAGCTCACTAGAGCGCGTGGCTCACAGTGACTTGGATTTCTTTAGGTGGAGCATGTCCATCAATTCTGAGTTGGACATGGCTTTGTAAGTCAGGCAGAGATCACCTCTGAGTAAGCGATATGCCACTGAGTATAGCCGGAGTGTTTTCAGTCGGGATGCATGGGACACATGTTTGAGACCAGTAATCCTCTTGGTGAGGTACTTTTGTGGTCTTTTCAGCTGTTGTAAGTGTCTTGTGAGGTACATCCCAAATGGGGCATTGTACTCTATGATGGGTCTAATGAGTGACGAGTAGAGGGGCACTATAACCTCTTTATTTCTAGATGTGAACCCTTTAATAATTAGATGGGCCACATAAAAGGATTTCCTAACTACTATGGCAATATGATTGTCAAAAGAGAGATTACTATCTACCTGGGTCCCCAGATCTCTTATTACTTCTTCTGTATTAAGGGGGCTGCCACCTATGTGGTAACTCGTGGATGTTTTGTTTTTCCCAAATGGGATGACTATGCATTTTTTGGCATTTAGCTTGAGGCCATGACTTTGACACCAGGTGTCCGTCTCAGTAAGGCCCTTTTGGAGGATATCCATGTCAGCCGGAGAGTCAATTATGGCTACCAGTTTGCAGTCATCGGCGAACTTGGTTAGCCATAGTCCTCCTGTGTTTGCTTGTACTTCTGAGAAGTATATGCCAAACAGTAGGGGTGCCAGGACTGAGCCTTGCGGGACACCACTTGTGACTGGTTTAGAGTCGGACCTGGAGCCCACTATTCTTACTGTGTGAGTTCTGTCTGTAAGCCAGTTGGCAACCCATCTCGTGACGTAGGGGTTTATGTTCAGACTGTTGAGTTTTTCTGTAATACCCAAGTGGGGAAAGGTGTCAAAAGCCTTGGCGAGGTCAAGGTAGGCTGTGTGAACCACCTTTCCCTCGTCTATGGCCTTGGTGACTGTCTTGAAGAAGTCAACCAGGTTTAGTAGGCATGATCTGCCCTTAACAAAGCCGAACTGGGTTGGGTCAAGTGTTTGGAGGTTCCCAATGTCTTTGTTAATGAGATCCATGATGATGTGCTCCACAGCCTTGCAGATCAGGCTAGTCAGGCTTATGGGGCGATAGTTATCAGGGTCAGTTGTGGTCGCTCCTTTGTGGAGAGGAATAACCATTGCTGTGCGTCATTATATGGGCACGTAGCCTGTGGAGAGGCTGAGGTTGAACAGCGTGTTTAGGTGGGGGGGTTAGTTCGTTCTGTAGTTCGTGCAAGACGCAGCCTGGGACACCATCTGATCCTATTGATGCTGTGTTTTTGGCTTTTGAAAGGGCTGTTTTTACCTGTGCATCTGTGATTTTTGGGACACTACACTTTTCCGGTATTGTTGTGGGCCCTTTTGGAGGTGAGGGGGGGTGAAGTTTGCACTGAATCTATCTGCCAGGATGTTGGCAATATCAGTAGGTTCAGTATATTTTGTGCTATTTTGCAGTAGTTTAGTGCATATCTGCGAGTTGCCACTTAGATTCTTAACATAGCTAAAGAAGTCTTTGTGGTTATCTTTTGAATCCTTGGCTATTTTTCTTTTGAAGTTAGCCTTGGATGATTTCATGAGGGACCTCAGTTTCTTACTGATACTGATCAGGGATGTATTTCCTTCTTCGGATTTCCTTTTTTTCTGAGCTAGTTTCCTCCTTCTGTTGCATAGCCTGTTTATTGCAGGGGTCCGCCAAACTGGTTTCCTTCTCTTAGAGGAGTGAGTCTTGGTTTTGCTAGGGATGGCACGATCCATGCATCCTTGTAGGTGCTCATAGAGTGCATTTGTAAAGGTTTCTGCATCATGGGCAGCGTTATCCTTTAACGTGGGGGCTGTGAAACTTACCACCTCTGTCTTAAGTAAGGTGAAGTTTGCTTTAGAAAAGTTTTTTACTGCGGTTTCCTTAACCAAAGATGGGTTGATGTCTGTTGTGGAACACCTGTCACCCATGTTGGTGATGACCAGGTCCAAAATATTTTCACCTCTGGTAGGGGAGTTTACCAGCTGATCCAGGGCATTTGAGTTGATGAATTCCAGGAAGCACTGGGCCTGGGAATTTGTACTTGAGTAGTTTTCCCCAGTTAATGGTAGGGTAATTGAAATCACCCAATATCAGGGTGTTTGGTAGGACCTTCATATTTTCCAGTGTCTCCAGAAAGGTGGAGTGGTGGTCCTGGGTCATGGAGGGTGATCTTTAGCAGGCCACAATTTGCATTGCAGATTTGCCTGATGTTAGTTACACATGGATGATCTCAGAGGTATCATGCTGCGCCACTAACCTGGAGGTGTAGGTATCCTTGATGAATATGGATACACTCCCTCCTTTTGTGCATTGGTCTGTGTTCTGTGGCCAAAACGTGTGGTATGAGTTGTAGCCCAGTAGTGCTGGGGTGCTCTCTGGTGCCTTGAACCAAGTTTCAGTTACTGCACAGATGTCGACGTTCTCCATACTGAGGAGTGATTCAAGCATGTGCATTTTGAGATTTAAACTCCTGGCACTGATTTGCATAACCCTCAGTTTTTTTGTTAAATGTGCTGTTTACGGAGGTGGGTTTGACTTTTGAGCCTTGCCTAAAAAGGCACTATGGGAGCAGCAAGAGCCTTGGCCAGTATTTGAAATCCTAGGGGTGACAGGTGAAAGCCATCTCTTGCAAAGCAATGCAGCTTGTTGACTATGTCGTCCCAGGCTGACGGACACTGGATCCCCTTTGAATGATACCAGAAGCTTAGCCAATTGTTGAAATTGATAATTTTTTCTTTATAGTCTTCCATGTCTCTTTTCATGCAGTCCAAGGAGGTATGGCTCGGGTCATGCACACCAACATGAACAATGACAGTCATATTTGTACTTGTTCTGGAGTGACCTGAGTGCTTGTGTTATGTGGCGGATCCTGGGTCCCGACAGGCAGCTAACAGTAACCTTCTGCTTGTCCAGCCTAGTAAGTGGGACGTCAGTGTGCCTGACTATAGAGTCACGTATTACTAGTGTGTTAGGTATGTTATTTCACCTTAAGGGCTATGATTGTGCAGCACACTGCTTTTGTGTTTTATGTGTTGTCTGGTTTGTGACAGGAAGTGCAAGTTGTTTGGGTGTCTGCTTTGGAGGTCTCTGATGCTTTTGCAGGTTTTTATTTAGAGCCTCTGAGTATGATTTTGTGTATTTATGTGTATTTTTTGCCAGTGTTGTTTTAGTAGGTCTGTGTGCGGCTGGAGTCGTGGTACAAGTGTTAACCTTCTCCTCTTGACTGTCTTTTCCAGTCTTGGGTGGAGACAGCTTAGCTTCCAGTTTGGCTGTATAATTGCATCTCTCGCATATGTTAGTGTTTTGCGGTAAGAGGAGAGGGTTGTCTGTGTACATAAGGCAGTTATAACATTGCCTCAGGATACCCAGATTGACCAGTTGGACTGGAGAGTGCATCTAAAGTTGCCCTTTTGTCATGCCTGAATAGTAGGGTGAGCTGCTTAATCGCTTGGTTGGTGAGGGGTGAATAAAGAGCCTTGCCCTGCTGGGCAATCAGTGTCAGGGTATATTAGTGCTTGCTATTAGGTCTGAGCAAGTGGTGGGCTGTAAGATGTTTTTTGAGTGCTTAGGTTGAAAGTTAGACTAGTTTCAAGGGAAAAACTGAAGAGGAGACTTAGTGGAGCCGGGAATAATTTAACCGTAGCTAACCAGCACTGCCCGGTGTGCAAAACCATGCAAATGCAGTTTTTATAGCAGGGAAATGAAAGAGATAGAAATTAGCCCAAAATGGCCAATAAACTACTAACGTCTGGGCTGGAACCAATCCTCCAGGGACAGATAGGTTGCTCAAAGCTCCCTTCTCTCACAGGTGAACAGAGAAACTTCCTTCTATCCAAGTAAGGTATGGGCAACTCAGAAACTAGTATCACAGACCTGAATTCAGCACTAGCCTAAAAACTGGACTATACTAGCTTAGAAAGGCGGGAAACAAGGAATATTTTTCTTTTCTTTTTTTTGTTATTGTGAAAAGATAAGGCAAAAACAGTAAAAATTACACTTAAAACAGCTTTAAATGACTACAAACAATCAGAAAAGACTGTCACACTTTAGTGTGTAGCCTACAACAGTTAAACAAATTATTTAAACAAAATACAACTTTTTAAAAGTGCAGGCAGTCAAATAAGTACAATATGTGAAAAAAACAAGCTTTTAAATCACAATAAATGCTGGAAAATCTGTGTTTAGGCAGAAAACAGTTAAGTACAGCAAGAAAGTACAAAAAACTGATATTTAATCACTCCAAAGTCTCTCTCCTAAGCTAGAAGACTTGTACCAGTTTAAGGCTTTCTAGCGTTACCCAGTAGGTTAGCTACAGGAAAGATGAGAAACAAGCGCAGATGTGGGGCAGGATTCACGAAGCCTCCATGTAAGAGTTATAACTCATACATGGAGGCTGCAGTTAAAGGGAGTGATGTCAGCATGCTCTGCATATTCATGAGAGCATGCTGAATCACACTTAAGGCCAACACTGTCCGTATAAGACAGTAGGGGGCGTGTCCGTAGGCCGAGCCCTGTAAGCAGACACACCCCCAGAAGAGGAAAAGTTCCCAAAGTAAACACCCACGACAGAGTCCACGGAAATGTGAATAAACACAACACAACACATGCACCCACAGACTATGAACAGAAAACATATAAATAAACATGTTATATATTTTTTTTTTAATTGTAAAAATGTTTAACCGTGAGTGCGCTCGTTTGCACGGGCATGCCCGTAGCGCAGCTACAGTTAGCAGTCAGTGGGAAAGCATATAAGAACTAAATATGCAAAATAAGCCTGGAAGCAATAGCATAGCGGTAGAGATGTTGGCTGAAGAGCAGGCATTCATGGTTTGAGCCCCCACAACACCAATTTTTTTTTTTAGCAAAATAAGCAGGAAACAAGTCCCTGACAAATATGTACACATAAAACCACAATTTATGTAAAATGTAATGAAATAGCCCATTTATATTGAAGAAATGTGAGGTAACAAAAGAATAAAAAATGCCAGATGTGCCCATAGCTGAGCTACAGTTTAACAGAGTGAGTGCATCTGCCCGTAGATGAGCAGTGGTTTATCTGGTGCAAAATGAGTGCCCGTAGCTGAGCAGTGGTCTAACACACTAAATCTATGTGCCCCTAACTGAGCTGAGCGTAATATGCGTGCCGATAGCCAAATGAGGCTTAAACCAGCGTACCCCGTTTGCGCGGAGCTGCGCACCGTGCAAACAAGCTAACTGACGGGCAACGCTGAGCAAGCCGTATCAAAACTGCCTTTACACAGACACACCCCTCAGCATGTCTCGACAGTCATGAAAAATAAAAAGCAGTGGCCAGATTCGAACCCAGGATACTATACACCCTAGTCAAGGTACAGAACCACTAAGCCATGACAGCAGTACCTTTAAATGCAATAATAGCTAATATATAGGAATGAATACAAACTGGAGCATGACAATGCAGGTTTACTAAAGTTGATACAATTCCAAAATGGCCAATCACAGATATGTGCGGGAAAAACGGACTATATAAGCCCCATAGGCAGGAATACACATAAACGATTGTAGAACTGACCTGCAGGCAGAATGACAGGAGTAGGAGAGGGTAGTTGCTTTCGAGCACAGAGGTGGGGTGTTGAGTCCAGGAACATGGTCTGGCTCCTAGTCCATAATCATGAGGCCCAACTCATGCAGGGCCAGGTCCTCTGGGGAGCATACATGGCCGAGGCGTGGGACCGGTTGGCTCATGATCTCACCAGTGCCACAGGGATTCCAAGGACTGGTGAGCAGGTCTGTCACCACCATGCGGACCTGAAGAGATGCAAGCAGGACCAACTGAACCTTTGGATCCAGGAGGCCCGGCAAACACCCAACGCTACACTACTGAGTAAGTTACATTTAATTATGTATGTAAGAAATTTAACTAGCTGATATTATGGAGATGTGAGTGCAGTGTAGTCAGTAAGGAATAAAATGTGCAAGTAACAGTGTGAAAGTGTCTGCAAGTATTGCTTGATTACAAAAGTGTGTTTCAGCCTGTAAGTTAAACTGAAAAATGAAACTGTCTGACATATATTCTGAAATAAAAATGCCCTACCTGTAAGAAAATAGTACACAACCTGCAGCAGGCTGAAAAGTATAGCTGCAGAAGATGATGAAATCACATGTGTGAAATATATCCCTGTTGAAATACTGAAACATGACAGAAGTGAGACTGCTGGAAAGGATTGTAATAACTAAAGGTAAAACATGTCAATAAAGCCTAGAAGTAAGTACCATCCTTAATAGTAAAATGAAAGCAAGTGAGAGAGTGTGAGAAAGTGTCATGAATCCAGCAATACAGTAGTAATAACCCCTGAATAAAGTATACTGCAGTCAAGACAGAATGAAATACATGTGAGATTCAAAACCAAACAGCAAAATCTGTTCAAAGTGTTGCTGCATCTGGAATGTGTATCCCAAAATCTGGATATGTTGCTCTCAGTCTGCAATATGCAGATAAGATGATTCTCTGATATACCAAACATCCACACTTGTCTACAGCTATACAAAGCAAATGTAGCAGGATGATGTAGCTGAACAAAGCTAGATATGAATGTGTATGAAGAACAATAAAATGTATATTGATGTTGCAGTAACAGTCCTATCACCAAATTGAAATGGTTATCATATAGGAAACTGTAGTTAGAACAGTAGTGTGTATATAACTGTAGATATTAGAAATGTACAGCATATGTATTGTTATTCGAAGTTGTTAATATTATTTTCTTTACCCCACCCTGTAACCACATATAACCCATTCCACGTGAAAATGGTACGTGCAATCACAATTAACACCCCTGGACGTTTGTCCTGTTGGGTCATATATATTTGCATGTCCGTTGATGCATCTGCCCTGTTCATACATCCACACCTGATGGCCTGTTGCCTTCAATTAACCCTGCATGTTGTTGGACTGTGTATTTCTGTTCAAATTATGCATGTGTTATGCACGCTGTTCAATGGTGTGAATATCTGGGTGTTTGGTTAATGGGAATACTAATGCATGCTGTTACAACTAATTGTGAATGGTATTTAATGTCACTAACCCAAACTGTCATGACATAATGCAAAACATAGGATGACAGGGAAGGCGGGTTCCAGCGGACCCACCTCTCCCACCTCAGCTGGCGAGTGCACCTGGCACTAGTGCCGAGTCCGGACCCTCCTCCGGTGGCCCTGTGCCACCTGTGGGTGAAAGCGCTGCAGGGGATGGGGCTCACCCCCCCCTCTGCAAGTGTGGCCAGAGGAGAACCACCACTCACCCTCCGTAGCGTCCGGACTGTGGTGCGTAGGGAGATTTGGGACTCTGTTCTCGAGCCCCTATGCCAGCTCGAGGCACAGGTGGTGCAACTAACAGGCATGCCTGTTGCCCGGCCTACACAGCCCCAGCACAGCCCCGTCCTGGGCAGTGAAGGAACAGTGGCAACTGCCTATGGGTGGGGATATCAGTTCCACTGTTGCCATCTGTGGGCTCATAGGCTCTGGATATCCAAACCTCCATCCCCGTCAATTGTGTAACCCCCCCACATGTGTCATACACCGCCCCTGTATGTGTCTTGTTTGTCTTGTCTGTTTACCTACCCAACCTACCTCCCCAGCTGTACCAACTTCCTTCACCTGACATACCACTCTCACCTGAAAAAAAAAAAAAAAAGGGCACTCTGTACCCACAAAAAATTACGCCCCATACATAGCTGCCCATTCCGCACACATGTCTGCTGGACATGGAACCTATCAATTACAATTGGCTGTACAACAAGTATTATTGTTGTCCTGACACCTCTCTCAGGGGTGGAAGGTTTCAAATGTCACAACAAATTACATACATATGCACAGCTGTTGCTGATGAAGAAATGGGCAGCTATGGGCCTTACCTACATCCCTCCTGCACATCCCAAGCTTGTTTCCCTACTGTCTTACCCTCTTTGTGACCCCTTTTTCACCACTTTCCTGTCTCCCCATTTTCTTTTCTTTCAAAGAAAATAGCTGGTGTGCCAGAGTAAGCACCGGTTGTAAGCGGTTGTAAGCGGGTGTGCGCGGAGCTAACCACCAGTGCGCATGTGTGAGCTCCGCGCAAACCAGCGCTAACCCAGTTACAACTGCTTAAAAGTGCCTTAGTCACTTTGATTGACAGGTCCTGTACTCAGTTCAAAAGCAAAATAAAATCCCACTGTCAGGCCCAAACTCAGGACCTTGGAAACACAAGTCTGTACGACCTATCACTAAGCCATGACTCTTACACAAAAACATTGTGCTAAAATAAATATAACATGTAATAGTAGGAATGAATGTAAAAGGAATATAGGATGTGTAGTATCCAAAGCATGTCATTTAAAATTATTGTCAAAACTACTGGATTTCCATAATAGTAGTGTGTGAACAGAAACAGCCATGCTAGTTGGTAGCTTGTAGATAATAAGGTCAGTTAAAGTACATATATAAATGTATGTATATGTACATATATATATATATATATATATATATATATATATATATATATATATATATATAAATATATATATATAAATATATATATCTTCTATATATAGTTGTAGGAGTCATTGTGCATACACACTTGCTACAGGGAACATGAGAGAGGAATGGAGAAATGTGAATATACAACACAGCCTGAATCATGAGAGAGATACTAACCTTTACACTCACAGAACACTGTCCACAGCATACCAGCAATCTGAAAGGGCAACACCTATCCCACATACCCTTTTATAGCACTGACCTGAAATCACAGTGATAACTGCAATCAGTACACAACTGGCTGTATGCAATTAGCAAATGCTGGCTTACAATTGGTGCAGAGGCCATCACATGGACCTATGCAGATGCCTACAAAAGCATCCAGTGCTAACACTCCCCACATGCAATACATTCATTGCATTATCTGTAAGCAGACAGAGGGAGAGTGACAAGTGAGATAGAGAAAGAGAGAGCAAAAAAAAAAAAAAATACACTGTGACTCTGTCACCCGAAGCTGTCAGCACTGACAGTAGCAGCAGCAAGCAGAGACAGTGGTAACGCAACCAGCTGCAACAAACACAGGTAATGCAAAGTAGCAGGTTAATAGTGTGCATACTGTGAACCCTCCAAATGTGCCATAGGTCTGTATCCATAGGTATGTCCATGTGATATGTTGTGTGTACGTAGTTCCACCAAAAGGGGATGACCATACATTACATGTCAATCAGTCTTAGGCCATGATCCTGGCAGCAGTTGTCTGTGCGTTGGCCCAGCAATGGCTGTAGTTACTGCTTTGATAGGTCAGCCAGGTTCAAAAGGCAGGATCAGCCCATCCCAAATGCACACTGGCTGGGAACAAGTGTCTGCAGGTACCCGATATCACTGCATATGCATCCCATACTGCATAATTCCATAGCTTAGCAGACCAGGCCCGTTATGCATATGATGTGGTAATTCCCAGGGTCAGTCGAGGTGCCCCCTTAGTGGTGTGGGACCACTGTTGCTGTATGCCACTGTCCAGGTACATATCCTGTAGTATGGCCAAGATAAATTATCATTGTTATATGCGGTTGTATGTCCTCTCGGAGTGCCAGTAGCACACATCCAGGGATACCACGAGGTCACAGTGATGCTGTGTGTTCTTCTCTGCTGAGGGTGGCCCTCACCTGGACATGTGAGATGATAGGGAGTTTTCTTCCAGCTGTGATAAATATTTCAACTGGTGGGGGAGAAGGAGGGGGGATACGTGCACTGAACATGTCTGCAAGATTGTTGCCAATATCCATGTGTTTGGTGAATGTTAAGTAGGTGTGTATTAACACAGAGCATATCTGAGGCATGTGGTCCATATGTGTAACATAACTGAAGAAGGCCTTGTGGTCATCCATAGTGTATGTGTCCATTTCCCTCCCAGAGTAGGCCGTGGCCATTGTTATGATGGACCGTAGCGTAGTACCAGTGCTGACCACAGATACCTTCCCTTAATGTGAATGTGCTCTGTCCTGCAGTAGCCTCCTGCTATTGTTATACAATCTGCCTCTGTCTGGGGTCCACCGGACAGGATGCCTAACGTTTGTGCATAGGGTCTGGGTTAGAAATGTGCATGCAAGTTCCATGCAATCTGTGGCATGTCCGTGGTAAGCATTTTCAAAGGGGTCAGCAGTGTGCCTTGTGGCTTCCACTGGCACAGTGTGCTGCATGGATACCATCTTAGTCCCAGCAAGTGAATAACTTTCTAATCACATACATATCAAAGTAGTCTACTGTGCTGGTGGTGGTGGTGGGATATGTATATCCAGGCCGAGTAACTTCTGTCCACATCACAGTAGTGGACGGTGTCCCACATGCAGTACCTTGGGATGAACCCCCAGAGTGAGGTTGTTCATTGCACCTGTCAGTGTGTGCTGACTGATGGGGCATGCTACTATGTTGTGTGGAATGTGGCAGGTATTGTTGCACAGGTGTTGGCTGAGCACTGATATCTGAACATGTACCTATGTATCCACCACGACACACACACATGCAACATATGGGAGTAGTAGTATATCACTACACATGAGTATCATGTATAGTATGTGTGCCATATATTGCTGACATGGTCTGCTGATATCCTGTTTGTGTTCTCTTCCAGGGAGATGAAGCAACAGCGTAACCCCGCCTACTCTGTGGCGGAAGATGAGGAGATCCACCAGAGCCTGGTGCGGGAGTATGACATCCTGTTTTCCCGCATCAGTCAGAATCAGCAGGAGAGGGCCGCTCTGTAGCAAGACCTTGTCCGTAGGGTAAATGATATTGGCATGCATAACAGGACATATGAGCAGGTACGACATCACTGCAGTGATTTAATCCAAAGTGTCCGGCAGTGTGCATCAGATATCCACAGGCAACAGGTTGCCACAGGAGGTGGGGTGGCCACACATCCCCCCCTCACCAGACTGGAGGGACTACTCCTACGTGTTGTGGCTCCAGCCCTGGAACACCAACAGCAGTACACCTGCATTATGATAGAGGCTGGTTCCACACAGCAGCACGACATGGAGCGTGCAGGTAATATGCCATATGTACACCTGACTGTTCTGTACACTGTATCATATGCAATATCAATGGCACAGTTGTGCCCACTGACATTAATCTCATCATTTCTGCAGGTCCCTCCAGGGTTACAGCAAGGCAGGCCATCCATGCTGGTGAGTGTGTTTAACATAACCTATAATAGTCCTGATAATGCTAGTAACAGTAGTGTAACTCAGTAGTGTTCTGTGTGTATACTGCGGGGTGTGCATGTGTGCATGTGTGCAGGTGTGCCTGTGCCCATGTGTGCATGTGTGCAGGTGTGCCTGTGTCCACGTGTGCATCTGTGCATGTGTGCCTGTGTCCACGTGTGCATGTGTGCATGTGTGCCTCTGTCCACATGTGCATGTGTGCATGTGTGCATGTGTAAACGTGACCACGTGTGCATGTGTACATGTGTGCATGTGCCCATGTGTGCATGTGACCACGTGTGCATGTGTGCATGTGTCCATGTGTCCATGTGTGCATGTATGCATGTGTCCACGTGTGCATGTCTGCATGTGTGCATGTGTACCTGTGTGCATGTGTGCATGTGTGCCTGTGTGCATGTGTCCACGTGTGCATGTCTGCATGTGTGCCTGTGTCCATGTGTGCATGTGTGCATGTGTGGCTGTGTCCATGTGTGCATGCGTGTCTGTGTCCATGTGTGCATGTGTGCATGTGTCCATGTGTGCATGTGTGTATAAGTGCATCACTGGTAACAATGTCTGGAGACTGTAAACTGTGTTTCCTGCCTTCCTCCCACAGGTTCTGGGGCTGCTCTGGTGACCTGCAGCAGGGAACCTAAAACCTGTGCCACGGCTACTGGTAATGATGATATTTGTGTAATGGTACAGGAAGGTGTGTCAGGGTCTGCCATTGGTCAGCCAATTGACAGTACACAGCTGTCAACCCCATCATTGTGCACAGTCACCCTGCCTGTACATCCTTTGTCACCATTGTCCCTAGGTGATGGACAGGATACAGTGGGCATAGACCAGGGTAATGTGGTACCTGTGGCACATGCATCCCCACACAGCAGCCATGGACAGGGTCCTCCGATGGTACCACACAGACAGTTAGCCATGGGTTCTTGTGGGAGCATCCGTGGGCGTACTGTCTCTGGCCAATGTGCCCAAAGAGGTCTGTCAACCTCAGCTATGTTTCGGACTGTCATGCAGGCACAGTCACGTATGGAAAGGTACACCCAGACAGGGTCTGAGGGAGCTGAGAGCATGTCGCACAGCCATGACAGACAGTATGCGTGACATTGCAGATGCTATCTGTAACTTCACCGATGTCATAGACAGACGTTGTGAGGACATATTACAGCAGTTCCACAACCAGATGTCCATGAGCCAGGGCAATGGTGGGCGTTTGCGGCATCGACGTGGCCGTTTGCTGGCAGCAGCAGCAACTGGCAGTCGGCGTGGAAGACAACAGGCTCACGCACGCCCCCATAGTGCCAGCAGCAGCCCCAGCAATGTCATCGGAACGCCCCAGTAGACCACGTGCACTTGGCTCTGGACAGTCCCAACAGGGACTTGTGTCCAGTCAACACACTCCCGCTTCTGATGACAGTACCCAGTCTGGCTTAGTACTGGATACGGTCCGTAGCACCCCTGCCAGGCACAAGTACCGTGTCCATGCTCACAGACACTGATCTGTATGGCCTGCCAGGTGCAGTCTGTGGCTGTCCACAAACCCCTGTATATGGCAGCCATGAGGTAGAACTGTGTGCATGCATACACACATGTGAAATGCTAACACCTAGGGTGACCACATACATGCACACACTGCACCAACACTGCCCCACCCTGTACTGCTGCCCCTCACCAACACACATACACACACATGTCAATTGGTGGTATCAGTGGCTGACTCAGGCATACCTAATCCACACCCTGTGCATATGATGACACTGTGCCACCTCCTGCAATCTCCAACATCATTGCGGGAACAGGTAAATATGTTGCTGATGCACAGGGTGACTACATAAAAGTGTATTAGTAGTATCATGTTGGTAACAGTACAGTGTGCTGCTATGACTGTGTGTTTATCCCAGCATGCCTGCTGCAGTAACTGTATGAATGTCCTGAATTGTTATCTGCACCCATAGTACATACCAAAGTATAACAGCTGCACATAATTGCATGCCGGTGGTAAGGTTGTCAACAGATAGCCGCATACATGGGTAGCACAGGGGGAAAGCTAACGCAAGTAGTGATATGCAATGGTGGACATGTACAGTAATGGTGTCAAGTTGCCCACAACAACTATGCCATGTGGATGTTCGCAAGATGTAGATATGTGTGCAGTACCAATGTAATCCAAATCACAAATAAGTATGACATAATATCAGTTCTACCATGGGCATCTGTGCTGCGTATTCCTGGGTACATGTTGATAGTGCCTACATATTTGCATTGTTACTTACTGTTATTGTTACCCCTTCTTTGTTGTATAATGCACTACTTCCAGCCCTGTTTACTGTAGCTTTGTTTGCATGCATGTTCACTTGGGGTTCCCTGGAACACTGCTTACACCTGCAATGCAGAGTTACAGTGCTTCTGTAGACTTCTAGTGACATCTGCATAGCGTGCGATGCGTATGTCAACTTTACACATGACAGAACATCACTGTCTGTCCTGTACGCATGTACGTTGCCTGTGACACATTGCACACGTCTTACCTGGCATTTACCTACGTGTGCAGTCATATATGTCAGTGCTATGAAACAGTAGCGGTACACCCACACATACACACCTTCAGTATGTTTTTCCCCATTGGCCCTATGTGTTGGTACTCACCATGGCAATCACACTACTAGGGTAGCATGTGCAAAGGTAACCTGTGAATCGCCTCTATGGTCCAGTTGTGGTTTACGTGAGTCATGTGTCAATGTCACAGCTGCCACATGTATGCAGTCAGCCATCACCCTTGGCCAGGAACGTACAACACATGTGTGGGATGCCACCACACAGCCAATCTGGGGACTGGTCTCTCTGAACCCAGTAATGCCATACCCTGTCAGGTGGCATGTCATATATACTACATCCTGGACAAACGTCAACCCCAATCCCTGCTGCTACTATTGATAATACCCCTGAAGATGTTCCTGAGAGTTTTGACCAGTTCTTTACTGAGACATTTCAGGCCCTAGATAGCCATCTACCTCCTAGCTCTCCTGGTCCTGAAAGTAGCACCCCTAGAAAACTGCTTGCGTTCAGCTGCCAGTCGCCACTTCATTTCTCCGTACCTTGATTGAAACAGTGAAACCCACTGCACTTTCTGCTGATCAACTCCCTGCCGAGTACCTATCAAAACCAGATGATGCTATTGCTTACCCTGTCTCAAAGGTAATCAAAGGAACCATGGTAGAATCTAACTTTCCCACCATCTGGAAAATGTCATATGTAATCCCACTTCACAAAGGAGGCAGCTCTACTGAATTCTCCAATTATAGGCCAATAGCTATACTCTCTCCACTTGCAAAGATTATGGAAACTTTCATCATAGACAATTCATGCACCACCTAATCCAAAATCGCATTATGGCAGACACTCAGCATGGCTTACGTCCTCATCACAGCACTACTTCAGGCCTCCTAGCCTTTACTAACACCATAAACCATACTTGCAACACTAATTATATATCCTCAGCCCTCTTTTTGGATCTTTCCAAGGCATACGATATGGTTGATCACCAACTTGTACTCCACACCCTGCAAACACTGTCTAGATACTGGAGCCTTCCAATGGTTTCAATCCTACCTGCATGGTCGACAGCAGGCTGGCCTCTGGCAGAACAAACTCTCTAACCTTCTACCTAACACCCTCAGAGTACCACAAGGTTCTATACTAGGGCCCTTGCTGTTCTCCATCTTCATTAACAACCTTTATACTGTCATCCCAAAAGTCAGCTGTATCCAATATGCTGAAGACTGTACTCTGATCTGCTCAGCCACATCTCCAGTAGAGTTATGGTCAGCTACCCAGACCACCTTTAATACAATAGAAAACTGGCTTTCTGAACATCATCTGATCCTAAATCCCAAAAAAACGAAACTGTTGTTATTTCACCAACACGTAGGTCTACCACTTTCACCGTTACCATAACATCAACTGATAGCACAATAATCTCCCCTGACCCATCTCCGAAACTATTAGGTGTCATCATAGACAATAATCTCAAATGTGACCTACATGTTAACCAGATTATCAAAGCCATCAATAGAAAACTAGGGTCACTTTACAGAATTAAAGCCTTCCTAGCCCCTCCAGCTAAAGGTGCCATAGCTCGCTCACACATTGTTTCAACCCTTCTGTATGCATCCCCTCTACTCTCTAATATGAACAAGACTGTCCTTAACAAACAATTTGCTACAACCATATTGCCAGGTTTGCCACTGGGCTGCCTTTTAGGACACATCATTGCATCAATCTAAATCAGCTTGGTTGGCTTGCAATACCCAGCCTAATACAGTATAACCAACTGATTATGGCCTATAAAATCCTCTATAATCCAGACAATACTCCTGCACTTCAAATATTATCACCCCCTATAACAATCCTAGACCGCTTCGATCCTCTAACAAATTACTACTTCAGACTAGCAAGTTTAATAACACAGCCGGTGATTCTCTCTTTGCAAACCCTGTAAGTAGATCCTGTAACTCACTTCCAGCTGATATTACCCTACTGTCCACCTTAGGTAAATTTAACAGTAGACTCAAACAACATTTGTCACTTAACTGGCTATGTCAATGTATCAAGCCTGGCTAACTCGAATGTGTAAACTCTGTGAACCACTTTACTGTGTAATGTTAATTTAATCCTGACTTGTGCTCAGGACTAACATTAACCTGTGGAACATGTTTGACTTGCTTACTTATGTAATCTCTGTAAATAATCTGTTTGTAATATGTAATGCTAGTATTATGTAATGCTGTATCTGCTACCCTCGTAGCTTGTCTCCACGGGCCTCCCCTGGGAATGGACATGCATCCAGTCGGACTATCCCAGTCAACAAATGTAGGATAAATAAATAAATAAAATATATTACAGTGACTGCAATACAAGTCAGACATTGACACACACTGACAGCATGCTGAACACACTGGGGCATATGTGGGGACTCAGAATAGCAGCCTGCCTGGGCATCACACACCTCCACAGCTGGCACACAGGCATATGTTCCGTCAGAACAGAGCACATGCCACACATGGCACGCACATCCCCTGTGCCACACACTCACAGCCTGTAGGGCTACACAACACACCTGCTACAGACGTGTCAGGTACCTGTCTTGTGTGCTGCACTGGGTTCCCGCTCAACAGACTGTATCTGGTGAAGGTCACAGTGATATGCCTCAGGGGCACTATGGTCCACCACAGCACACATGCATACAGGTCAGTCAGAGGCATGGACAGATGACTCACTCATTGACCATGCCAGTATGGCTGCCTGAGACATACCTCCCTGGACTACATGATAGGGAACATAGAATGGATCTCTCAGCATGTGGCACAGGCCAGTATGAGCTTAATGTTGGTTGCCAACATACCCTTACCAGGTATTCTACCACTATATGTGGGAAGGGTGTTGTATGTCTACATTATGCTCAGTCTCCACTGTCATTCATAGGGTATCCACTGGCTGTCAACATGTGCTTACATGCTAGGGAAGCCACAATGATGTGCAAGGGTCATCTTGCACGTGACACCCATGGCCCGATGTATAATGGCAAAGCTCCTTGGTACACACATACTGGCTTATGCTGCAGGACATGGTTTACATAGCCACCTCCGTGGGTATCACACAGGTTAGGACACAAACAGTGCTGCTACACAACAACAGCAGTGTACACCGGAAGATGCATGCACCAGACACTGCCCTCAGCACGGTGAACTGCAATGTCTGTGCAGTACCAGATTCATGATTCATGGCTCACAGGTGTTACCTATCACTGACAGGTTATGCCCCATACCATACCTGTCATCCCCTACACATGTAACACACATGGATAGGGGGGTGGTATCCCAAGGTAACACAGATACACACACCTCCAGGTTGTTGGCACAGCACAAACCATCAGGACCTACTCATGTGCAGCTAACAGTGTGTCGGACTGCCATCTGGTTCATAGCCTGGCACACACGACCCTCCCATACACAGGAAGACCACCTATCCTCCATAACAACATTGGAAATATGACAGTCTCAAGAACTGTGTTTATATGGCAGGACTGCATCCAGCCAAACATTGTGTGTGAGCATTACTGTAGCTGCAACACACTAGTTGAAGGGTTCACAGCATGTGGTCACTTAATTGCAGTGGAATGACATGTTACCACTACCACAACAGGTGGGAACATGCAGCACCTGTACGGCGACTACATGTACACTATATGGCCCAGACCAGATGTGTATCCCCTGCTGTAGGTCTTTCACCATAGACACCCACACTGTATAGAGACATACCAAATGCGGACCCTGCACAGTAAGACACAGTCATATTGGTATACATTGCAAATACCATTTATCCACTCGAGGCATGTGTCAGACATGGTAACTACTGCAGGTCACAGGTATTTATGTGTATGTGTCACACACATACATCATGTGTGCAATGCCATTGCTGGTTTAGGCAATGGCATGCATTGTTATGTACAAACACCCACACAAGGTCATACTGTGTGACACAACCACACGTGACAGTTGTGGATTACCAAAACATGCCTATCTGTACTCTGACAATGGTAATAGACACAGTAGCAGAGCACACTATTGGCATTACTAGCCAACTAGCCTTGTTTGGCTGTGCTGATAGTGTGGTGACTTCCCCTGTGTTTACTGGGGGAGTATGCAGCATCTGGTGTATTGTAGTATTTGCCAAAAGGATCTGTTCTCTCACACTTGCATTTACACACACCCTACTACCCCCACACACATGCATACTTGCAGGATTCATTCCCCTAACTACCTAAGTCATGACACATAAGAGAGACGCATTAGCAAAGCGCACTATTCGGTTTACTAGAGAGTTCCTCTTCTCTGGCTGTACTTATAGGGTGCTGACAACATCAGTATTTTGAAAGGGTAATGTGCATCAGGTAGTGTGATCTCCTGATTGCCAAAACTAACATGTTTTTCATACGGAAATGCACAAACACAAATTCCCCACATCCAAACACACACACATGCCATTTACAGGTTTCAAACTCCTACCTAACTACATTACGATACTAGGGAGAGACGCATTAGCGGAGTGCGCTATTCACATTACTGGGAGGCTTTCCTTCTCCTGCTGTACTTATAGGGTGCTGACATCATCTGTGTTTAGAAAGGGGAGTGTGCATCCTGTAGTGTGTTCTCCCAGTTGCCAAAAGGGACATTTCCCTCACACATATTTGCACACACACACACTAGCCCCCCTCATCCAAACACACACACTTGCTATTTGCAGGATTCAAACCACTACCTAACTATGTTATGACACTCGAGACGGACGCATTAGCAGAGCGCGTTATTCGCATTACTGGGAGGCTTCCCTTTGCCTGCTGTACTTATAGGGTGCTGACATCATCTGTGTTTAGAAAGGGGAGTGTGCATCCTGTAGTGTGTTCTCCCAGTTGCCAAAAGGGACATTTCCCTCACACACACACTAACCCCCCTCATCCAAACACACACACTTGCCATTTATAGGATTCAAACCACTACCTAACTATGTTATGACACTCGAGACAGACGCATTAGCAGAGCACGCTATTTGCATTACTGGGAGACTTTCCTTCTCCTGCTGTACTTATAGGGTGCTGACATCATCTGTGTTTAGAAAAGGGAGTGTGCATCCTGTAGTGTGTTCTCCCAGTTGCCAAAAAGGACATTTCCCTCACACATATTTGCACACACACTAACCCCCCTCATCCAAACACACACTTATCATTTGCAGGATTCAAACCACTACCTAACTATGTTAGGTCACTTGAGACAGACGCATTAGCGGATCGCGCTATTTGCATTACTTGGAGGCTTCCCTTCTCCTGCTGTAC
Organism: Protopterus annectens; assembly: GCF_019279795.1. NCBI lineage: Eukaryota > Metazoa > Chordata > Ceratodontiformes > Protopteridae > Protopterus > Protopterus annectens. Next base: position 1,296,589,098 of record NC_056744.1, on the reverse strand, counting down.
TTATAGGGTGCTGACATCATCTGTGTTTAGAAAGGGGAGTGTGCATCCTGTAGTGTGTTCTCCCAGTTGCCAAAAGGGACATTTCTCTCACACATATTTGCACACACACACTAACCCCCCTCATCCAAATACACACACTTGCCATTTGCAGGATTCAAACCACTACCTAACTATGTTATGATACTTGAGACAGACACATTAGCGGAGCACGTTATTCGCATTACTGGAAGGCTTCTCTTCTCCTGCTGTACTTATAGGGTGCTGACATCATCAGTGTTTAGTAAGGGGAATGTGCATCCTGTAGTATGTTTTCCCAATTGCCAAAAGGGACATCCCCCTCTCACAGCCTTTCACACACACAAACCCCGCTCACCCACCCACACACACACAAACCCCACTCACATACCCACACACACACACACTGAGCATTTGCAGGATTCAAACCCCTACCTAACTATATTATGACACTTGAGGGACACGCATTAGCAGAGTGCACTATCTGAATTAGTGGGCATTTGTTCTGCACCTGTAGTATTTCTAGGGTGCTGACATCTTTATTTCTACAGAGGTATGTAGATATAGTACTACCTGTCAGGTGGGGGATAGCATATATATGCATTTGCAGCCACCTACGTCAGGGTCAGATATGCACATCGCACTGACAGGTTATGTGCTATACCATGCTTTGGGACCACAGGACCTGTAACACACAACACAACCAGTCCAGAACACCACACCCACATCCAGGACACACACTTAGCTTCCCTGGGAACAGTGCCAGGATATGCAGGTATTCACATACACCATTCCAGTTGTTAACATCAGGTACAGGCATATTGTGTGTGAGAACTACTCAGGCCTCTACCACTTTACCCTACAGCCACTACAATTTGTGGGTCCATGTGCTATGGCAGAACCACACACCACAGCCACATGGGTGAATACATATTGCACCTGTCCATCTGCAACGTGGGTACTCACTGTTCCACACCAGAGGTAGACCACCATTGTTGATATCTGACCATACCCACCTTTCCCTGGACATACATATCTCATCTCCACCCCCAGGCAAGGTTGTCACTGCACACAAACTGTGTTTAGCACAAGCAGACTCTACACTTGTGTAGACTGGGGTGGATGACTTCAGAGGACCCATGCTGGAGGACTATACTGGCCACTCAGCTTAATCCTTAACAATTGCATCCTATGAGCATGTGTACAGTTTGCATTGGTCATGCTGTCCCACATATACCCATGACTGCTCCACAACAAGACACCTATCAGCTGTACACCGGCCATATATGCGCTGTTCAACAGACAGAGTGACCTAATACATTGCAGAGCTGTAGCCCACAGAGGGAGGACATCTGTGGACAGTTCCAGCACAGCACTTCATTCACATATACTCATTACAACACAGTGTTGACAGTGGAATCATCCAGAGAATGCAGATAGGGCTCCCCTCAGTCTGTTATTGACGGACACCTACTGTCAGAGATCCTCAGCAACCCTCTCACAGCACACACCGACAACATGGCTGTGGCTTAGCACATTCAATCCCTGAGACCTCCACGGTGCCCCTGCTTGACAGAGGCACAGCTCACTAGCCTCACATGTTGGCTTCTGTGACCTACTTTACAGTGGCATGGTAGCCTACTATCCTGGGGATGCAGATGCCAAGCACACTCTGGCTGAGCTGTCATTCCCTGGGGCAAGAAGCCTAGTATTGACCTCTACATCCATATGTTCAATTGTCAGATGCACAATATTTGTTGTGCTGTTCTACTGTTTGCAGGTCTTTATTGCCATAGCATTCCCTGTTCCTATGACCAACTTGTGTATCTGTGGCAGATGTTTGCATATGATGGCAATCCACTATATCACTTATGTCTCTGTGGTCATTTACTGTGTGCACTGGGCTGATTGCTGTGTTGTGGTTGGTTCCTGGACTGACACATACAAATACCAGATTTGTGTGGCCAACTGCTACACGAAGATATGGCCTAAGTGTGTGAGCATGCCCAGTTCAGCCTTTCCATGGCATGTTGTCTGACATATGCCTCATTTATCAAAGTGTGCGAGCATGCCCAGTGTGAGCTTTCCATATGTTACACTCTGAAGTCCACCACATATTTGGGTGTGTGTGACCTTCGACAATATCGCACATTTATGATTGTGTGTTGGGTGTCATGTTGTGTACTAACTGGCCAACTGCTTCGTGTCTGCCACAACAGGTATTATACTGTGCCTGCAGGAATTGCATGGGATACTTTGCAGACAGTTCTCAACATACTTTCATAATGAACTAACACTGTAGTACCGTATAGTGTACTGGTTTGGTACTTTCACTGTGGTGGACAGTATCCTGGGCTTTAGTCCTATGACTGCTTGACATCTTCATAGTGAGCACAACAGACTGTGTAGGGGCCAGTTGTGCACATATGACCATGTTGCAATATGTTCAGATATGCACTACCTACACCAGGCTCGTCCAACATTGCTAGCGTATTCCACAACATGGGTGGACATTGGCAAACACTAGCGATGTTCCGTAGGCCATTTCTGATGGTAGTCACAGGGTGTGTTTGTCCTTCGACACACATTGTAACTGGAGTTTGCCATTACATATGTCATGGTTGATATACTGTGCCTCTGTCTACCTCTGACATAACAGTGATACCCAGGGTAGCCTACCATCTCCCATACACTCATCAGGATGCCTCTTGAGGGGTGTCGATATGTGGCTCTCTGGCTGACCTGTACCAGGAGTTTACTGAAGTGTGGGGGTGCCTTCTGTGTTATGGATCATTCTGTACAGCTTGTCCTATGTATGTCAGTGCTGGGGTTCAGGTCTCAATTGTGCATAGCTCACTGCCATTCAGATTGTACAAGGTGCAACATGTTCATTCATTCCAGGTTGGACATGGCTTCATACATCAGGCACAGCTTTCCTGTAGCTGGGAAGGATGGCGGTGTGTGGGGCTGCAGTTTGTTTACTCAGGCAACACATGGCATCTGTTCATGCTCTTTGCTACCCCTGGTGGGGTACTGTTGTGGACTTTACAGTTGATGGAGGTGTCTGCTGTGGTATATCCCACAGGGGCTATTGTAGTCAGTTGTGATGCTGATGGAGGATGGCTGCAGAGCCACAGTGAGTTCCCCTTATCTACATCTGCCAGCCTTCATGTTTGGGTGAGTATATGGTACATGTTTCTGCGAACACTACAGCCACATGTTTGTCCAGTGCAGGATATTTATCACCTTTTGTACCCAGGTCTCATATTACATGTTAGGTACCTCATGGGTTAACACCTGTGTGGTAATTTGTGGGCACTTACTGTATATCCACGGTGGTTGTCTATACACAGTTCTGCAATTAGCTTGCTGACATGGCTATGGCTACAGTTGTTGGTTTGTAGGTGGCCCTTTTGTGGGTTGCTTGTGTCAGCTGGGGGTCGGATATGGTGGGCTGTTTGCACTCCTCTGCATACATGCTCAGTCACAGTCCTTCCATGTTGGCCTATACCTATGGGACATGTATACAGAACGGGGGTGGGGGGGCCAA